>NC_133127.1:181714420-182014420 GCF_048418815.1 Hemitrygon akajei
AATGGAAAAGAGTAAACAATCGATGTTTTGGGTCGAGACCCTTCTTCAGAACTGAGGGGGGGGGGGTTGATGCCTGAATAAAAAGGGTGGGGGGGAGAGGAAAGAGGCTGGCTGGAGGGTGAAAGGTGAAACCAGGTGGGTGGGAAAGGTCAAGGGCTGGAGAAGATAGAATCTGATTGATGCACCATCAATAACTCTCTGAGACGTGAGGCGAGATATAGGCTTTTATTAACTGGAAGAAAGAACAAGCAGCAATTGACCACCATGCTGCATCCTGGAGACTGAGGGCAGGGCTCAGGCCCCAATCGCCTTTATACTGTGGTCTGTGGGCGGAGCCACAGTCAGTGGGAGGAACCACAGGAGCAGTCAGCAGGTATATGTCCAGACAGGTATATGTAGTTGTATATGTATATGTAGTTCACCACACTGGTAGGAGAGGTGAGTGGGCAATAGGAGAAGGGGAAGAAGGAGGGGAATCAGGGGGAAGTAATAGGCGGGTGAGAAGTGAAAGGTCAGAGTGGAGAATAGAGGGAGGGGAAGGGGGTTTAAATTTGTTCACTGGAAAGAGATACCAATATTCTTGCCATCAGGTTGGAGGGTACCCAGATGGAATATAAGGTGCTGCTCCCCCACCCTGAGGATGCCTCATCCTGGCCCAAGAGGAGGCTATAGATTGACACATCAGAATGGGAATGGGAATTTGAATCAGAAGGTAGTGTACAAGGATTAATTATCCACTTAAAAATATGAAGGCAGAGGGTTAGAATCTGCTCCTAAACATTGAGTGTGTGGCTTCAGGCTCCTCGTCCTTGATGGTAGCAATGAGAAGTGGGCATCTCCTGGGCGATGGTGTCCTTAATGATGGTTGCCACCTTATTGAGGCATTGGCAACCTGAACTGGTTAAGGTAAAGAGTAAATGGTTGAAAGGGATATAAAGGATAATTTTTCACTCAGAGAGTTGTTTAGAAGACACACTGCCCGAGAGGGTCGTGGAGGCAGAAACTCTTACAATGTTCATGAGATATCTAGATGAGCACTTAGAATTAACAACCTAGTGCAGGTAAATACAAGGATGTTGACAGGATTTGAGGACCTGAGTTATTGGAAAAGGTTGAATAGTTTACGACTTTATTCCCTGGAGCGTAGAAGAATGAGGTATACAAAGTTGATAGAGGTATACAAAATTATGAGAGGTATAGATAGGGCAAATGCAAGCCAGCTTTTCCACTGAGGTTGGTTGAGACTAGAAGTCATGGATTAAGTGTAAAAGATCAACTGTTTAAGGGGAACAAGGGGAATTTCTTCACTCAGAGGGTGGTGAGAATGTGGAAGTGGTGGATGCAGGTTTGATTTTGAACATTTCAGACAAGTTTCGATAATTACGTAGATAGGAGCGGTATGAAGAGCAATGGTCCAGGTGGTTCTTGATTGGTCAGGGCATGAGGGGATGCTGGGAGAAGGCAGGAGATTAGGGCTGCCAGGAAATATGGATCAGCCATGATGAAATGGACTCGATGGGCCAAATGGCCTAATTCCGCACCTATATCTTATGGCCTAAGGTGCAGGTTGATGGGACCGGTCAGAATAATAGTCAGCACAGACCAGATGGGCCGAATGGCCTGTTTTGCGTTGTTGTGTTCAATGACTCTGCCGGGAAGGGCCGTTTCTCTGCTCAATGGCAATATGAGAACGCTGTGATTTGGATTCTATGTGTTATTTTAACCAAATTCGAATTAAATTCTGTCAAAGGAACAGGAGCAATGAATGGGCAGTTAGCAAAATATCTCCTGCCTTTTCACCAGAGGATTTACATAACACTGGATCTTCAACACGCACATACCCACAGTAATTTCACTTTCTGCTGAGACCGACGCAAAGATACAATACACGATTCGGTGAACAATTTTTAATATCAGGTTGGACTGAATATCCGTCAGAAAGCATTAACAAGAGACACCCGCCCCTCAGGACTTCCGCACAGGCCGTGGCATCAGAGAGAGAGAGAGAGAGAGAGAGAAAGACCGACGCACTGTAACCAGGGCAAGGCAGCGGAGAATCGGGGCACCGGCCCTGAGAATCGCGGGCCGGTGGGCACACGGTAGCGCTTTCTTCCCTCCCTTCCTTCCACAGTGCTACCCCTGTTTACGTACAACCCCGGCCCACATAAAATGCTTCTGGTTATTCTGATTTGTCTTTGAGCTGCTAATGCTGAAATCTGGCTTCTAGCCAACTTACTGTTTTGCTCCTCTTCCGTCTCCGAGCCCACTTCTTCGGCGAGAATTCTCCACCCCACCGATGACCCCTCTCCCACCCACCACTTCTTGGAGACGTGGCTCTGGTCTTCTGCCTGTTCTGGATCTTTCCATCTCCAACTACCGACAAGACATAAACCGCCTCCACCCGGAACCTCACCTTGGTGAAAAAAGACTGCCTTTTCCCCCCTTACTTTCCAATCTTGATGAAGAGTTTCGGCCCGAAATGACGACTGTTTATTCCCCTCCATAGATGCTGCCTGACCTGCTGAGTTCCTCCAGCAGTTAGCGTGTGTGTCACTTCATATCTTGCCGGATTTCTTCTCTAGATCAGCAGGTTTTCATCAGTGTATCCTCCTTGTACTCGAAGATACTGTAGAGGGTTCTGCTTTGGGGTTTACTTATTGAAAATGACATTTAAGTAAAATATGGTTGAAATGGCGTTGGTTGACCAGTCAGAAGGGAGGAGAATAACAAGACATCTGAGGGAGGGCAGGAAAGGAATAGAAAGAACTCTCTCCAGCCTCCCACCTCAAATGAAAGTCTGCCCTTTACCTGGAAAATTCCAGGTAAATTTGGTTTATCCGTGAAAAGAGAAATAAAGTTAATATCTCGGTTGGTCAGAACCTGAGCAGGAGGGAATGCTTAGAGTGTGTTAGAATCTCAAAGTACTTATTTATAGTACTTTGAGCATGGTGCTGGTGCATGGAAGCATGGTGCTGCTTCCTGCACCCATGCTGAGCTCGTCAATTTCATCAACTTTGCTTCTAACTTTCACCCAGCCCTTAAATTCACGGTCCATCTCGGACACTTCTCTCCCCTTTCTTGATCTCTCCGTCTCCATCTCTGGAGACAGACTATCCACTGACATCTTCTACAAACCCACTGACTCCTGTAACTATCTTGACTTACCACCTTGCCCAATGCAAAAATGCCATTCTCTATTCCCAGTTCCTCTGTTTCCGCCGCATCTGCTCCCAGGATGAGGCTTTCCGTTGCAGGACTTCTCAAATGTCCTCTTTCTTTCAGGATCGTGGTTTCCCTTCTGGCGTCATCAAAGATGCCCTCACCTGCATCTCCTTCACCTCCCGCACTTCAGCCCTTAACCCATCCTCCCGTCACCACAACAGGGACAGGGTTCCCCTTGTCCTCACCTATCACCCCACCAGCCTCCGGATCCAACACATTATCCTCCGCAACTTCCGCGACCTTCAACAGGACCCCACCACTAAGGACATCTTTCCCTCCCTACCCCTCTCAGCTTTTCACAGGGATCATTCCCTCCGCGACTACCTGGTCTGCACGTCCCTCCCCACAGAACTCCCAACCGGCACTTATCCCTGTAAGTGCAAATGCTACACCTGTCCCCACACCTCCCCCCTTACCACCATTCTGGGCCCCAGACAGTCCTTCCAGGTGAGGCAACCCTTCACCTGCGAGTCTGCTGGAGTCGCCTATTGCATCCGGTGTTCCCGGTGCGGCCTCCTCTACATCGGCGAGACCTGACGCAGATTGGGGGACCGCTTCGTCAAGCACCTACGTCACAAGTACGTCACAATAGACAGGACCTCCCAGTTGCCACCCACTTCAACTCTGCCTCTCATTCCCATCTAGGTATGTCCATACATGGCCTCCTCTACTGCCATGATGAAGCCAAACTCAGGTTGAAGGAGCAACACCTCATCTACCGTCTGGGTAGCCTCCAGCCTGGTGGTATGAACATTGAATTCTCCAATTTCCGGTAATTCCCTCCCCCTCCCCCTCCCCCTTCCCCTATCCTAGGTCCCTCTCTGCCTCTCTCCCCTTTCAACTTTCTGCTCCTTTACCTCTACAGTTCTTTCATGCTTATCCCCTCCCCCCTTTATCCTTCCTCTGATTGGTTCTCCACCTGGCGCCTCTAGCCCTTCCCCCTCCCCTATCTCTATTACTGGGCTTCGGCCCTCTCTTCCCCCCCCCATTCCTGATGAAGGGTCTCGGCCCGAAATGTTGGCTACTCTTTTCTCACGGATGCTGCCTGACCTGCTGAGTTCTTCCAGCGTCGTGTACGTATTCTACTTATTTATAGAGCTACTGCATGGAATAGGCCCTCCGAGCCACACCACCTGGCCATCCACCAATTTAATCCTCGCCTAATCACAGGACAATCTACAATGTACAATTAACCTATCAGCCTGTACATCTTTGGTCTGTGGGAAGAAACCAGAGCACCCGGAGGAAACCCACGCAGTCACAAGAAGAACGTACAAGCAGGCAGCGATGGGAATTGAACCCGGGTCGCCTGTACCGTAAGACATTATGCTGACCACTATGCTACTTTTGCATCTCTATGTTCTGATGCTTGTGGTATGTCTCCGTAAAGTGACTCTAATAAGCCATTTTGACAAACTTTTACTCTGGTGACATTAATTCTATTTCTCTTTCCGCAGAGACTGCCTGACTGACTCGAGTATTTCCACACCTTTTGTCCTTGTTTCTACTAGTTGGCGGCGGAGCCGTGCAGTTGGTAGACTTCCCTTGCTCGCAGTTCTAGTGACCTGAATTTCATGGTGACTCGTGGTACCGACTGTGTAGAGGAGTTTGAAAGTTCTCCCTATGAGTGCACCGGTAGCCGCTTGATGCTCTAGTTTTGTCCCACGTTATAAAAACATCCAGCTTGGTAAGTAAGTTTGTCTGGGGCCAAGGAATAAAGACCTGTCTAGGGCTTTGTGTGCGAGGATGGGAAAGGGCTTGTTTTGCTGTGGTTGTCTTGTTCAGCTGTTATTGCTGCTTGTGTTGCATGTTGAACATTGTGTGCGTGCTGTGTTGGTGCCGGAATGTGTAGCGACACATGTGGGCTGCTCCCTGCACGTCCTTGGTTGTTAATACAAATGACATTTCACTATCCTAGGAATTTCATTATGTTTTGATGCACGCATGATAAACTTGTCTGAATCTATCTGGGCATTGTAAATTCTTCATAGTGTAAGTGGATGGTAGAATTGATGGGAAATGCAGGGAATGGGTTTGTTCTGTGAGCCAGAAGGTACTCGATAGGCCAAATGGTCTCCTTCTGCGTCATGTGGAAATATTTTTCTGGCCCTTCTGTGTAGCCAAGTGCTACTTTGCATCTGCAGATCCAGCTTTTTATATGTTGGCTGGATTTCCGGCCTCTGCAGACCTGCTGATTTCCTCCAGCATGTTGAGTGTGTTGCTACTTTGGAAGTGTGATTACAGTTGCAAACTAGAAAAATGACAGCCAGTTGGTACATTGCAAGCTTTCCCAAACAGTCTGAGGAACGTGGGCAAAACCTCCTTTAATTACAACCATCAGGCTGCGAAACTGGCGTGGACAACTTCACTCACCACTACTCTGAGCTGCTTCCACAGCTTACAGACGCACTTTCAAGGAGTAGGGGGTCATTGGTTAAGGGTGAAAGGTTAAATGTTTAAGGGGAACAAGAGGGGGAACTTCTTCACCCAGAGGGTGGTGAACATGTGCCCTGTTGTCTTGTTTATTATTTATTGAAATGCCTGCACTGTTTTGTGCACTTTATGCAGTCCTGGGTAGGTCTGTAGTCAAGTGTAGTTTTTTTTTCTCTGTTGTTTTTTACGTAGTTCAGTCTAGTTTTTGTACTGTTTCATGTAACACCATGGTCCTGAAAAACATTGTCTCATTTTTACTGTGGCAATAAAAAGTGACTAGACTTGATGTGGAATGAGCTGCCAGAGCATGTGGTGGATGTGGGTTCGATTTCAATGTTTAAGAGCAATTTGCAAAGGTATGGATGGGCGGGGAATGGAGGGTGCAGGTTGATGGGACTAGGCAGAATAATAATTCAGCATGGACTAGATGGGCTGAAGGGTCTGTTTCTGTGCTGTAGTGTTCCATGACTCTACAACCTTCTTAACATTTTTTTCATTTGCACATTTAGTTGCTTGTCAGTCTTTGTTTATGTATAGTTTTCATAAATCCTGATTAGTTTCTTTATTTTTTCTGTAAGTGGCTGCAAGAAAGTAAATCACGAGGAACATAACTTTAGGAATAAGTTTTACTTTCACATTGACTAAGTGATGAATATTTTTACAGCGTACTGGAAATAACATTCATGCTTTTCCTCAAACAGTGGTTTTTACAGCCTTCACTTCCATTTGAGAGAGCAGAGTGGAGGGGTTCAATGGATTGAACTGGCAACTCTAGAGAACCATCGGCGACCTGCACCCTGTATGCCCCCCTGCTATAAATCTGGGACAAGCAGAGTGATAGTTAAATCATTCGACCTGATGTGGTCCGCTGGTGTTGCCCCGTTGTACTGGGCTTCCCCTGGATTAGCAGCTGCTGTAGAATCTGTCTCCCCACTCCTCAGGGATTCCTGACCTGGAAATCAGGAAGGCAAAGGTATGCTTTTGTTCTTGCTTTAGTGTATTGCTTTTAATGATCATGGTTAAAATTTTTAATTAACTTTAATATTAAATAGTAATTGTATAGTTTTCAGAAGTACATCACAGAGTTTTAGGAAGTCCTGCAAAGCTGAGGTGACTTTGAAAGGATGCCAGGCTCCACCTCTATCCATGTGTCCTATCAGAGGCTGTCAGTGTTTTGTGGGTGGGGTGTCTAAGATGAGGTTTAGTCACCACTTAAATCTCTCTATTCCTTATTGCCTGACTGAAATTGGGAAGCCTAGGACTATTGAATCAATGTACTCCTACCAGGTTAGTATCAATGCAGGGAGAGAATGTGGAGAGAGGGGTGGGTAAGGATTGGCTAATGAGCTGAACTAAATGTAATTTAGCTTAGTGTCTGTTTTAGAAGATGGTCTGTACTCCCTCAGTATTGCTTTGGAGTGTTTGGCTAAATTATTTGTGCTTGTTTCTGATCGGGAAATATAACAAGCACCGTTCTGACTCGGAGGTGAAAGTGCTTCCCAGTGAGCCAAGAATTAATTTACCCATCCTCTCTGATTTCCTATTTCCCATCCTTAATCCCAGTCTTCTGTCACCCTTCTCAATCTCCAGTCTTTTTCCTCAACTTAAGTTTACCCTCTTTCTAATTTCCCCATTTGGAAAGGTTATCCTCCTGTAGCGTGCAGGGGAAGGCCAGGCAGCAACGATGGGAAAGAGTACACAGTTGATGCTTGGGGCCGAGACCCTTCATTCGGACTGAACAGTTGATTGCTTACTCTTTTCTACAGAGGCTGCCTGACTTGCTGAGTTCCTCCAGCATTTTGTGTGTGTTGCCTTGGATTTCCGGCATCTGCAGATTATCTTGCGCTTGCGCTTATTCTCCTGTGTTCCCTCACCCACCCACCCACCCACTCTTCATCCTTCCCGCTTCAGTCCTCTGGGCTGCTATGTGTATTTGGGTGCCATGGTAATGTAGTGGTTAGTGCAACGCTATCATAGCTCGGCGTTCCGGAGTTCGGAATTCAGTTCCAGCGCCGTTCTGTAAGGAGTCTCTGTTTTCCTCGAGTGTTCCGGTTTCCTTCCAGAGTCTGAAGACATGCCAGGTAGGTTAATTGGTCAGTGTAAATTGTCTCGTATTAGGTTGGGGTTAATCGGGGTTGCTGTGACGATGTGGGTCGAAAAGGCCGGAAGGGTCTAATCTGTGCTGTAATACTAAATAAATGAATTTGGGAAGTAAAGCGTAATGGTGAGGATGCAGGTCATAAGTGGGTTGTGGGATTTGAAGGCTGTTTAGAGATGTGGGTTCGGTTGGACGTTTAACGCTGGGTTGTGAGGCTGAGAGGAAGTACTCTTTTTGGCACAAGGATTACTGTAAGACACTTACTTTATTGCACCACACTGTCTTGGCTTCTTTCGTTTGCTGGGTTTCCCAAGACCAGGATATCAAGCTCAACTTTAAAAACTAGAATGTATTTATAAGAGTTAGGAAACTTCTTTATGCAGCTGCGGTGACTGTCCCCGTATTCGACCATATGACATAGGAGCAGAAATAGGTCATTGAGCCAGTCAAGTCTGCGCTGCTATTCGATCACGGCTGATTTATTTTCTCTTTCTCCTGCCTTCTACCCATAACCTTTGTTGTCCTTACTGATCAAGAACCTATCAACTGCTGCTTTAAATATTCCAGTGACTTGGCCTCCGTAGGGACATGTGGCAACGAATTCCACAGATTTGTCACTCTCTGGCTGAAGAAATTCCACCTCATCTCTGTTCTGAAGGATGTCCTATTACAAGGCTGCATCCTCTGTTCCTAGACTCTTCCAGTATTGGAAACCTGTCTGCTCTATCTAGTCCTTTCAACATTCAGTGGTTTTCAAAGGGATTTCCCCTCTCATTCTTTCAAACAACAGCCTAGAGCCGCCAACTGCACCTTGTATGTTAACCCTTTCGTTCCCAGAATAATTTTTTCTGGGAAACAATAGGCCTATAGGCCAAACAATAGGCCTAGAGCCACCAACTGCACCTTATATGTTAACCCTTTCGTTCCCAGAATAATTTTTTTTTGTAGAGGCCCAGAGCTTCAAACACTCCTCATATGTTAACCATTTCATTCTTGGGATCCTTCTCCTAAAGTTACTCTGGACCTTCTCCAATACCAGCACATCCTTTCTTAGATATGGGGCCCAAAACTCCTCACAGTACTCTAAATGCGGTCTGACCAATGCCTTTTGAAGCCTCGGGCATCACACCTTAAATGTAATGTACCTCTGTTCAAAGCCACAGTTTGAACTGAGTTGGATTTGGGTTTAAGAGTTAAACTTCCCACTTCATTCAAACCCACTTATTTATTGCGGCAAAAATTACCCTCCCCCCCTCCTTAATGACCTGTGATTGATTATTTTGCGTAATTCTCCTTTTGAAATCATTATGACCTCATTACATCTTATGCCCTCAGACAGTGTGCAACTGAGTGCAGTAGGGGGGGAAAGCAGGTTGAAAACTCACTGGATGATGCATCATGGTGAACAAAAGGATGATTTGCTCCCAGGTATGTATTTATCAAAATTGTCTGGCACCCGCCACTTTTGCTTTTTGATATTTTCCAACATTGCATTGTTTAAGACATGGGAATGTGTGGTACTCTTGGTCACACAGCGTGCATGTTTTTGGGATCTGAATTCAGGTTTGATTTGTCTAACTTCCTGAATGTAGTATCCTGTTCAAACTGAACTTGAGCACGCAGGCCAGTCTTGTGCACCCGTCATCACAGTTACAGCATGTCTATCATTAGCTAAGTAGGTTTGCTGCCTCATTCACTGTCATCTGGGATATTCTGGCATCTGTCAACCGAGTTTTGATGTGAGGAGGTTAGGGAAACGCAGTCTTGTATTTCCATTACTTTTAAACTTAGGACATCAAAATAAAACTGATAACTTCTTTGTAATTCTCGTTGCAGAAAATAGCAGATTCAAGGCCAAAGGAGCAAATAGTATTTCCAAGTCTTATCCAGAACCAGTTTTCTCACTGGATGTCTGACCTGCCGGAAAAGTTATGGGACATAGGTCTGTGCAATTTGGCTATTCCAGGTAACTATGGATTTGTCAGTTGTTCTTACCTTTTGTAGTCAGCATAGGTGTGGAAAGAAGTTCTCCGGCAACGTGTCAAATAAGTAAATAATCTCTAGAGTTCTGTACTCCCAGAGGGGTGTGGAGGCTAGATCACTGTATATATTTAAAGAGGACATCGCTAAAAATTTGAAAGGTCAAGGCATTGAGAGCTTTAGGGAACTGAAGCGGAAGTGAGGTTTGGGCAGATTGAATGGTGCTGCTCTTGAGAGATACAGGGTCAGGGTGCACTACAGTACAGAAACAGGCCTTTCAGCTCATCTAGTCCATGCTGAGCTATTATTCTGCCATTGGCAGTCCCATCGACCTGCACCCGGACTATAGCCCTTCTTACCCCTCCCATCCATGTACTTATGTTGTCTCATTTTTACTGTGACCTGTACCAGCAGTTATGGTCGAAATGACAATAAAAAGTGACTTGACTTGACTTGATCCAAATTTCTCTTACATGTTGAAATCGAACCCGTATCCACCACTTCTGCTGGCAGGTCATTCCACACTCTCAGCACCCTCTGAGTGAAGAGCCTCAGGTCCCCCTTAAATATTTCACTTTTCACCCTTAACCTGTGACCTCTAGTTATTGTCCTAACCTCAATGGAAAAAGACTGCTTACATTTACTCTTCAATCTTACTTATACTCTTCAATTTTATTGACAACTTTTCCTGTAGGTAGATGACCAAAACTGCACATAATATTCCAAGTTAAGCCTCTCTAATGTCTTACACAACTTCAACATAACATCCCAACTTCTGTGCTTTGGTTTATGAAGGCCAATGTGTCAAAAGGTCTCTTTATTATCCTATGTACCCGTATTGCTACTTTAAAGGAATTATAATACCACTTTCAAGGAACTATAAATTAACACAGTTGGGCTTTTTGTAAATTTGTGGAAAGGAAAAGGGAGCAATAGGCAAAGACTTGCCTGTTATATTTAGACAAGCAATGGGGAATAAAGGTGTGAGTGACTTGGGTCCTGGTGACAATGAAGTGAGGAAATATCTGAGAAATGTAATTTTGTTGCTGCCGTTTTCTCCGCCTCTGCTGGTGTTTGTGGATTCAGTGCTGGTTTAGGGATGCAGAATGCAACACTCTTCAAACATCCCAGAATGAGATAAAGTTCCCTCTGTTCTTTAAACTCCTGGCATTGTTGTCACCCCTCCCATCTCCCAACAGCAAACGTGCAGCCCGCAATAAAATAGGGTAGAATTTACTTCAGGAATGAGGATGCCAAGTTTTCTGATGTGAGTGTTGGTAAGTGCCTGTCTAAGTGACTTTAGTTTGAAACACAAGAAATTTAGCACATGCTGGAAATCCAGAGTAACATACACAGAATGCTGGAGGCAGCATCTTTGGAGAAGAATAGGGTCATCGTTTTGGGCCAAGAACCTTCATCACGACTGCCTGACATCAGGAGAGTTTAGTTTGAAACTCCACATATCTAGTGCTACTCCTGTTTTCAGACTCTGTGATCCAGGCCACTTCATCCCACTTCTTCACTTTCCCAATTGGTACATGGCATGTTGGTGTTTTCCCGGCCAACCTCTATTGTTCTAAGTTTGTTTGTCAGGCATACCAGAGAGCATTAAATACCACCTACATGGAACACAGCCCAATGGAAGCTATGTGGGACTGTTTCCTTTTGCTGAAGCCAATTAACAAACAGATTGCATTTTCAACAAAGCAGACTTATTAAATTCAGTTTATTAAATTGAATTTTCCATGGGATTTGAGCTTAGATTCTCGGGGGTTACATGCATGAGGCCTAGTACTATAATAGGACGTAGAATATCACAGTATAGGCCCTTTGGCGCACAATGTTGTGCCGATATTTAACCCACTCTAAGATCAATCTAAGCCTTTCCTTCCACATAGACCTCCATTTTTCTGTGATCCATGTGCCTATCTCAGAGATTCTTAAATGACCTAATATCTGCCTCTACCATTAACCCTGACAGTGAGTTCCACGCACCCACCACCCTCCATGTAAAAAAACAAACATACCTTAAAATATAAACACGAGGAAATCTGCAGATGCTGGAAATTCAAGCAACACACACAAAATGCTGGTGGAATGCAGCAGGCCAGGCAGCATCTATAGGAAGAAGCACTGTCGACGTTTTGGGCCAAGACCCTTCGTCAGGACTTTGAAGGGTCTCGGCCTGAAACGTCGACAGTGCTTCTTCCTATAGATGCTGCCTGGCCTGCTGTGTTCCACCAGCATTTTGTGTGTGATACCTCAAAATATCCCCATTATACTTTCCACCAATCATCTTAAAGCTGTGCCACCTCGTATTAGCCATTTCCACCCTGGGAAAAAAACTTCTGGCTATCCACTCAATGCCTTAAAGGTGTTATCTCTAATCTCATACTCTACATTGGTTCAGGAGCCTGAATTTATAAAATTCAGTTTATTAAATTGAAATTTCCCAAGTTTTACATTCTAATTATAGATCTGAATGTAAAATTACATTCAATTTTACATGGAATTTAAGGCAGACAAGCTTGAGTGTTGCGCTTTGGGAGGACAAATCAGGGTAGGACTTACACAGTCGATGGTAGGCTGTGAGGAGTGCAGTAAAACAGAGGGATCTGGGAATACAGATCCATAATTCCTTGAAAGAGGCATCACAGGTAGATATGGTTGTGAAGAGAACTTTAGGCACATTGGCCATAAATCAAGAGTATTGAGCACAAGAGTTGGGATGTTATATTGAAGTTGTAAAAGATGTTGGTGAGGTCTAATTTGGAATATTGTGTCCAGTTTTGGTCACCTATGTACAGGAAATACCTAAATAAGATTGAAAGAGTCCAGAAAAAATTTATAAGGATACTGCCAGAACTTGAGGACCTGAGTTATAGGGAAAAGTTGAATAGGTTAGGACTTTATTTCCTGGAGCGTAGAAGATTGAGTGGAGATTTGATAGAGGTATATAGAATAGTGAGTGGTATAGATAGGGTAAATGTGAGAAGGGTTTTTCCACTGAGGTTGGGTGAGATTAGATCTAGAGGTCATGGGTTAACGTGAAAGGTGAAATGTTTAAGGGGAACATGAAGGGGAATTTCTACAGTCAGAGGGTGTTGAGAGGGTGGAACAAGCTACCAGTGGAAGTGGTAGATGCAGGTTTGATTTTAATATTTGAGAGAAATTTAGATAGCTACATGGATGGAGGGAGTGGGTTTATGGTCCAGGTACAGATCAATGGGTCAAGTCAGGTTAATAGTTCAGTATGGACTAGATGGGGCAAAGCACCTATTTCTGTGCTGTAATGTTCTGTGACTCTGACTAAATCACTGCAGCTAAAGTAATTCAATCTGATTAACTCCCCTGGTCTTTCCGTGCAGCTCTTCAAATTAATTTCCTCGTGAGCCTTTTTAATCCCCTCTTGAGATTTTCCAATTCCCTCTCAACACTGATTCTGGTTCCAACCCTCCTCCAAGTTCCAAGCATCTCTCTGCTCAAAATAATTATCTTTGCATCCTCCTTGAATCTTTTGCCCATCAGTGTAAATTCAGTCCTTAAACCTCAAGCCAACTACTCCAGCAGCAGACTCGAATCAGAATGTTTTCCTTGAATGGACAGGGGTTCTGTATACGTGTCTTTATGTAGCATAGCTCTATCCAATTTCATCTCAAAGTCCTTTGTTCCAAGGAGAACAAGCTTGTAGCTGAAAGGACTCATTCCTGGATAAGTAAGACAAAGGCCATGTCTGCCTGCAAAAATAGACACCTGGGATAATGCTGTGTAATTTGAAAACTTAACTGGTTACTCAACAACATTGCTTTTAAAGGAGGAAGTGGGCGAAGGTAGTTTCAAGTTTATGCTTTTGGATGTTGACGGGAAAGTAAAGGATGTGGCTGATGGAAGTCATTCAGACCAGATGGGATGAAAAGCATGGAAGAATTGACCCTAGAAATTGGATTTAAAAAAATACATTCAGTCGTCACTTTATTAGGGTCACCTGTATGCCTCGTTAATGCAAATAATCTAATCAGCCAGTCACGGCAACATCATCAGCATCAGCGATCACTCATAGTCTTCTCTTGGTGGTTGATCTGGTCACCAGTGGGTCTTGAGATGACTGGAAGGCGGATGCGTGATCCACGAGTCGTATTGCAGTGCTGGCAGGTGTAGGTCATTGAGGTGGTGGTGGATGTAGCTGGTTGGGCCTTTCCCAGTCTCTCCTTATGTTGAAGCTTCTTAGTCTCAGTGGCATGGTGGAGGTATTCTTCCAGTTCCCTCGTAGGCAGTTCTTTTCCAGCTTTTCCTATCCCGTGCTAATTTCTCCCATCCAGTCAGGTCGATGTGGCACTTCCTCAGCTGGGTTTTGATATTGTCCTTGAACCACGTTTTCTGCCCTCCGGGAGCGCGCTTTGAATCCTTGAGCTGGCCGAACAGGAGTTGCTTAGGGAGGTGGGAATCAGGCATACGGATGACGTGGCAGACCCGTACCTTCTACCTGCTGGCATCAGTGCAAAAAGAGCATGGCCTGGGAGGTGAATGCTGCTTTTCTACGACAGGGTTTCATGTAAATGAGCTCAAAGCTTGGGAGGGCTTTACCTATGATGTACTAGTCCAAATACACAACTTCTGAAGTTGTGTATTTCTGCTCAAAGGCTCTGGTGTTTCCATACCAGGCCACAATGCAGCCAGTCAGCACACTTTCCACCGCACATCCATAGACATTTGCCAAGGTTTTTGATGACATGCCGAATCACCACAGACTCCTGAGGAAGTAGAGGCACTGAGGTGCTTTCCTTTGCAATTATATTTACATGATGGATCCAGGACAGGTCCTTTGAGATAGTGACACCCAGGAGTTTAAAGTTACTAACCCTCTGGATTAGGTAACCCTGTGCATTTGTTGCTGCCATCAGATAGATGATAGGAGAGCTTCAGGACTCACTTATAACTACATTCATCCTATTTCTGGTGTTCCCTCAACTGATGGTCTCACTTTAAGGACTCCATATCTTGTTTTTTCATGCTCTTGTTATTTATTGTAATTTATTTATGTTTGCGTTTGCACAGTTTGTTGTTCATTGATCCTGTTTACAATTACTGTTCTATAGATTTGCTAAGTATGCCCACAGGAAAAAGAATTTCAGGATTGTATGTAGTAACGTGCTTATACTGCGATAATAAATTTTACTTAGAATTTTTGAACTTTGAAGTTTAGTTATCATTCAACCGTACATGAATATAGCCAAATGAAACAGCGTTCCTCCAGTGCTAAGGTGCACAACACATTACCAATGACATAAAGCGCACTGCAAGTTGAAGAAATAGCACATATGGTTACAATTTCAAAAAACATAGTCACAAAGGTCAAAAATAGCCCAAGTCCCTGAGTATCCAGCTTGTTCTTCCACCAAGCGAGAACTCCCACATGATTGGCTGATTAGATGTTTGCATTAATGAGCAAGTGTACAGGTGTACCTAATAATGTGCCCACTGACTGTATGTCCAATACCAGCTGGTAAAGGTGGGGTGTTCAAACAATGCACAGCCATGGGGTGTCATCACCTCATTCCATGCACGTTGTCAATTTGAAGACGTTTTGAGGACGGCTTGTGATTTAATGTCATGTGTACCAACATTTACTGCACAAAACATGGGGGTAATCCAGCTTCTAAGCAGTTGCTTTGTGTTGATGTGTGGTAAATGTGGTTAGTAGAGTGGTGATTGATCTGTGTGCGTTTGTGATTCATCGTATGGTAAATAGAATGACTCTCATTCCGTTGCAGGAAGCCATGACTCCATGTCTTACTGCTTAGACTTAAATTCTCCTGTCACACCTTCGGATAAGTTTTTAAACTATCTGGATCATATAATACCCTGCATCACACGTCCAGAGATATACAGATGGTGTACGACACAGGTAAGCTCTGCCTTTTGCAGCCAACATTGCATGGCATTTGTAAGCAGTAGTTATTCCAATGTAGTGTGTCATGGTTAGGCAGAGGGTGAAGATTCCTTTGTCTTAATAATATACTTCATTTGCAAGTCCCATTAAGTGCCATGATGATCCTTCTCCATTTTTGACTGCTTTCACTCCACAGCCTGAAACAGGATCCATTTTAGTGTCAGATTTAGGTACAGCTTTGTGCTCTGGGTCGATACCAGTATGAAGACTACTTTAATTTATTTAACTTAAGTCTTCATACATTTTTCAATGTTAATCATATTCAGAGAGCAAAGTCATCTTTTCTTTGGTTGAAATAATTTTTCCAGCTTCTAGCTGTCCCACTTGAAAAGTTTTCTTTTATAATGAGTTATAATGCTTTATAATGTATTATCATTTTAAAGAATTTACAGAAAATAATAAAAGAAGATCTTCATGTGATGTTTTAATGAGATTAAAGCACTTAACCACTCATGCTGTCCCTAAATTCCCTCAGTTTTGTGTATGTTGTTCTATGTGGTGATGATGCTCTACAGTCGTCTTGTTTCTTGCAGTTTTATGACAGTTTCCGTGTATTCCAGTTACGCTGTTTACTTCTGTCTCTGGTGTTTACAGTTTGTGATAGATAGCTTTGCTTAGGAAATCACAGATCGTGACATAAATAGGAGTCAGACTACCATTTTACGTGGGAATTAGTCAGAATCTGCACATTGCAGCTCCCTCTAACTGCAAGTCTCACATTACTGTTATGGGCACTGCACATTTGAGGAGGCCTTCCGTTGGTCGAGGTCGACTATGGATGTTGTATCCTCGCTGTCTACATGATACACAAGCCAGGGCAGTATGATATGGAGAATAATCTGTGGACCATTGATGCACCATCAATAACTCACGCCGAGACTTAGGAAGTGAGATATCGGCTTTTATTGACTGAAGGACAACACTACATCCTGGGGAAAATGAGGGAGAGCAGCAGGCCACAGTCGCCTTTATACAGGGGTCTGTGGGAGGAGCCACAGGGGTAGTCAGCAGGGTCTTGGGAGGAGCCACAGGAGCAGTCAGACAGGTATATCTAGTTCACCACAACCATGCAGCAGGCTCCCCCTCTCCACACAGCTGATGAATCTAAAGGAATGGCAGAGACCGATACAGTGTGGCACCAGCGGCTTCGCGGGAGTTGCCAGTCAGCATTGAACTCAACGTAGGAGTTCCTTAGGGACTGCAGCTCTGGGTTTTTCATTGGGGTTTACTCCCGTAGTCTTTACCATGAGTGGGTATAGCTGCAAGGCACCAGAGGTTTGAGGTCAGAGTTTTCCTTCCCCAAGATGAGCTGCCAAACACTGAAGCAACTTGTTTTAAGGCACCAGTAATCCACCTTTGCCCCTTCTCCTGTCAGTAGAAACAGTTCCATTGGGCCTAGCAGCTAAGCCACACATGAAAGACTTGGTTGTCAGAGGGTATTTGAGTCACGCACCATTGGGGGCATTTGATAAGTGTAGGAACTTAACACCACTACCACCCTGGCTATAACAAGCTTAAGGAACCTGGCACATTTAAATAGCGGTAAAGCCTTATGGTGATGGGTGCCTGTTCGGTGTGAATAAATCATTGGAATGCCAGGATTCTTGTATCCTCCCTCTTACTTTTTCTCCTTTTGTGGCTCTCTTGATTATCTTTGTGCTTTGAGGTGCCTTTGTCCTGTTTGTAAGTTGTCACTCATTATTTGGTGTGTCTGTGATTCTTCCTTTCTGTCAGTGAGTGCATGACAGAAGGGACGATTGCAAATCATGCCCTTTAGGAGGTTTGTGTCGAGGGGTGTTGGTTGGTTTGATGTGAGGTGTAGCTCTTTGCAGTTGAAACCCCCACAAGGGTTGATTTTTTTAAGCGACATTACCTCATGTCTTGTCACTAGGTCCAGTAGAAAATCATGTGGGAGCAGAATTAGACCATTCGGTCCATTGATCTGCTATGCCTTTTCATCATGGCTGATTTATTATCCTTCTCAACCCCATTCTTCTCCCATTCTCCCCATAACCTTTGATGCCCTTACTTAATCAAGAATCTATCAACCTCTGCTTTAAATATACCCAATGACTTGGTCACCGCAGCCACCTGTGGCAATGAATATCTTATCTTATTAGCCTTCCTTCCCTTTTGTGATTCTCCTTTATAAACCATCTTCTTCATCAAACCCTTCCCATTTGTGATTTAGTTCACCTCTGTAACTGAAAACATTCTACCACCTATCACTGAAATAGTTACGTGTAGAATATGCAATTTTATTATTAGGCATATGCAGAGCATATGTATAAGGAATAAAAAGAGGTTAAAAAAATTCTTGTACAACATCCCAATTCATTTTATGACCTTGCAAGAAGTTGAATTTTATGAGGATTAAAAGTTCAAAGTACACATAAGTCACCATATACAACCTTGAGGTTTATTTTCTTGGGGGCATACTAATAAATTCATAATAGAATAATAACCACAATGGAATCAATGGAGGACCACACCAACTTGGGTGTTCAACCAGTGTGCAAAAGACAAGAAATTGTGCAAATAAAAAAAAAGTAAGCAATAAATATCAAGAACATGAGATAAAGCGTCTCTGAAAGTGAGCCCATGGGTTGTGGGAACATCTCAGTGATGGGGCAAGTGAAGTTGAGTGAGGTTATCCTATTCGGTTCAAGAGCCTGATGGTTGAGGGGTAATAACTGTCCTTAAACTTGGCGCTATGAGCCCTGAAGCTTTTGTACCTTCTTCCTAATGGTAGCAGCGAGAAGAGAGCATGTCCCAAGCTGTGGGGGTCCGTGTTGACAGATGCTGCTTTCCTTTGTTAACACTCCACATAGATATTCTCAATGGTGGGGAGGGCTTTACCTGTTATGCCGTATCCAGAATTTTTTTTTGTATTTTGATTTTCTATTTGAGGGCATTGGTGTTTCCATACCAGATTGTGATACAGCCAGTCAATATACTCCCTACCACACATCTGTAGAAGTTTGTCAAATTTTTAGACGTCCTGCTGAATCTGCACAAACTCCTAATGCATGCTTTCACGGCAGCACATCGACGTGCATTAAAAAATATGAACGCAGAGAGTTTGGATGATCAGGATGTTGATGCAGCTGTAATAGAAATGAATAATGCTGTAAAAAAAAATGTCTACATCACACAAAGAGACATTGCCGAGTTCAGAAGCCCAGTAAAACATTGAACGGGAACAAAGAGACAAGGTTTTTCTGGAGCTTCCAGAGAAGAACAAAAATGCTGTTTTAAAATGGAGTCAAAGAGAGAGCAAACATAATTATACAGCAGAAGGGATTTTAAAAATAGAATTCTGTTACTTATATTGTAGGAATCCAATGTAACTCAACAGCTGGAGGAAGGAATTCGATTCTTTGATCTTCGGATTGCTCATAAACCAAATGATACAACTGAAAATTTGCACTTTGTCCATGGGATCTATACAACGATAACTGTTCAGGTAAGACAGCTAACAAACATGATCTGAATTAGCTCTGGGGAATACAATTTTAGAGGACTTTATTCTCTAGAGTGTAAGAGAATGAGGGGAGATTTGATAGAGGTATGAGGGCAAGATAGGGTAAATGCAAGCAGGCTTTTCCCACTGAGTCTGGGTGAGACTGCTACCAGGGGTCATGGGTTAAGGTGAAAGGTGAAATATTTAAGGGGAACGTCTTCACTCAGAGGGTGGTGAGAGTGTGGAACAAGCTGCTAGCGGAAGTGGTGGATGTGGGTTTGCATAGGTACATGGATGGAAGAGGTATGGAGGGGCCATGGTCTGGGTTCAGGTTGATGGGACTAGCCAGATTAATTGTTATGCACAGACTGAATGGGCTGAAGGGCCTGTTTCTGTGCTGTAGTGTTCAATACACCTATCCAAATTATTCTTAAATGTTAAAATCAAACCTGCATCCACCACTTCCGCTGGCGGCTTATACAACTTCAACACAACATTACATCACCTGTTCTCAATAAATTGATTTATGAAGGCCAATGTGCCAAAAACTTTCATTACGACTCTACTTGTGATGCTACTTTCAATGAATAATGGACCTGTATTTCCAGATCCCTTTGTTCCACCTCACTCCCTGGTGCCCTACTGTTCACTGTGTAAGACCCACCCTGGTAGATCCTACTGAAGTGCAACACCTCACACTTGTCTGCATTAAATTCCATCTGCCATTTTTCAGCCCATTTTTCCAGCTGATGCAATTCTCTCTGAAAGCCCTGATAGCCTTCCTGACTGTCCACTACACCCCCAATCTTGGTGTCATTCACAAATTTGTTGATCCCGTTAACCATATTATCGTCCAGATCATTGATATAGATGACAAACAGAAAAGGACCCAGCACCGATCCCTGTGGCACACCACTACTCATTGCCTCCAGTCAGAGTAGCCACCATCTACTCTCTCTCTGGCTTCTCCCACAAGCCAATGTCTAATCCAATTTACTATCTCATCTTGAATGCCAAGCAACTGAACTTTCTTGACCAACCTCCCATGTGAGATCTTGTCAAAGGTCTTGCTAAAGTCCATGTAGACACCAGCTACCGCCTTTCCTTGATCAACTTTCCTGGTAACTTCCTCAAAAAACTCTTAAGATTGGTTAGTTAAGACCTACCAGGCACTATCCCTAATCAGTCCCTGTCTATTCAAATACTTGTTCCTTAGAATATTTCCAATAACTTGCCCACTATGAACGTCAGGCTCACAGGTCTAAAATTGCCTCTCTTAAACGACAGAACAACATTAGCTATCCTCTAATCTCCAGCTCCTAACACATAGCTAAGGACATTTTAAATATCTCTGCAAGGGCCCTGCAATTTCTGCCCCCACCTCCCACTAGGTCCGAGGGAACACCTTGTTAGGTCTTTATCCACCCTAATTTGCCTGAAAACAGCAAGCACCTCCTCCTCTGTATAGGGTCCAAGAAACTGATGCTTTGCTTCACTTCTACAGGCTCTGTGTCCCTCTCCTGAGTAAATACTGATGCAAAAAATACATTTCAGATCTCCCCCATCTCTTTTGGCTCCACACATGGATTACCATTCTGATCTTCCAGATGTCAAATCCCCTTGCAATCCTTTTGCTCTTAACAGATCTGTAGAATCTCTTAGGATTCGCCTTCACCTTGTCTGCTAGGACAACCTCATGCCTCCTTTTAACTTTCCTGATTTCTTCCTTAAGCATTCAGTTGCATTTTTTTATATTCCATAAGTACCTCTTTTGTTCCTACCTCCTAAGCACCTCCTTTTTTTTCCTTAACCCGAGCCACGGTATTTCTTGAAAATCAAGATTCCCTAAACAAGTTCTTTACTCTTTGTTCTGTCAGGCAATACTCAGCAGTTGTTTATTTTACTGCTCTCCTTGTTCTCATACTTACTTTTAGCTGCATCATAAAAGGAACATTCACAAGGAAAACTCTAAATTATAAAACCATAAGATATAGGAGCAGAATTAGGCCATTTGGCCCATTCGAATCTACTCACCATTTCATCATGGCTGATCTGATTTTCCTCTCAGTCCCAATTTCTTGCCTTCTCCCCCTATCCCTTCATGCCTTGACCAATCAAGAATCTATCAACCTCTGCCTTAAATATACATAAAGACTTGGCCTCCACAGTTGCCTGTGGCAGTGAATTCCACAGATTCACACTCTGGCTGAAGACATTCCTCCTCATCTCTGTTCTAAAAGGACAACACTCTATTCTGAGGCTGCATCCTCTGGTCTTGGACTCTGCTACTCTGCTCTCCACATCTGCTCTATCAAGGCCTTTCTCCATGCGATAGGTTTCAATGAGGTCAGCCCTTATTCTTCTGAATTCTAGTGAATACAGGCTCAGAGCCATCAACGCTTCATATGACAAGCCATTCAATCCTGGAATCACATTCATGAACCTCCTTTGAACCCTCTCCAGTTTCAGCACATCCTTTCTAAGATAAGGGACCCAAACCTGTTCACAATACTCCAAGTGAGGCCTTGCCAGTGCTTTATAATTGCTTTTATATTCTAGACCTCTTGAAATGAATGCTAACGTTGCATTTGCCTTCCTCACCACAGACTCAACCTGCAAATTAACCTTTAGGGAATCCTGCACAAGGACTCCCAAGTCTCTTTGTGCCTCAGTTTTTTTTTTGTATTTTCTCTCCATTTAGAAAATAGTCAACTCTTTTGTTTCTTCTATTGAAGTGCATGACCATACACTTTCCGATATTGTATTCCATCTGCCACTTCTTTGCCCATTCTCCTAATCTATTCAAGTCCTTCTGTAGTCTCTCTACTTCCTCAAAACTACCTGCCCCACCACCTACCTTCCTATCACCGGCAAACTTGTAACAAAGCCATCAAGTTCATCACCTAAATCATTGATGTGAAATGTAAAAGGAATCGGTCCCAACACAGAGCCCTATGGTACACCTCTGGTCACCAGCAGCCAGCCAGAAATGGCTTCCTTTCTTCCCATTCTTTGCCTCCTGACAATCAGCCACTGCTTTATCCGTGCTAGACTCTTTCCTGTCAGACCTTCAGCTGTAGCTTGTTAAGTAGCCTCGTGTGTGGCACCTTGTCAAAGGCCTCCTGAAAATCCAAGTATACAACGTCAGCAGATTCTCCTTTGTCTATCCTGCTTGTTATTTTTTCAAAGAATTCCAACAGATTTGCCAGGCATGATTTCCCCTTGAGGAAACTATGCACACTACAGCCTGTTTTATCATCTGCCTCCAAGTACCCTGAGACCTCATCCTTAATGATCGACTCTGACATCTTCCCAACCACTGAGGTCAGACTAACTGGCCTATAGTTTCCTTTCTTCAGCCTCTCTCCCTTCTTGAAGAGTGGAGTGACATTTTCGATTTTCCAGTCTTCTGGAGCCATTCCAGAATCTAGTGATTGATACACAGTTTTTTTCAAGAAAGAGCACGATTAGAATAAAAAAGCCTATTTTAGTGCCAAGTGATCATGGTGTTGCTAAACTGTAGTGATTACCGCTTTCTCAATTGGTTAAGGAAACAAATGGCGAAAGAAAAATAGTTGTTCTTGGACTTGGTGATGTGGGACCTCAGGCTTCTGCACTTCCTTTCCCGTGGTAGCTGCGAGATGGCATGGCATAGATGGTGGGGATCTTTGGTGGATGTTGCCTTTTTGAGGCAGCACCTCCTGTAGATACTGCAAGTGGGGAGGGATAGTCCACTACTCTCTGCAGCTTCTGCCCATTTGAATTGCTGTCCTAGACCATGATTCACCAGTCAGGATACTTTCTATAAACATGAAGAAGTCTGCAGATGTTGGAAATCCAAAGCGACTGACACACACACAC
This sequence comes from Hemitrygon akajei, assembly GCF_048418815.1. NCBI lineage: Eukaryota > Metazoa > Chordata > Chondrichthyes > Myliobatiformes > Dasyatidae > Hemitrygon > Hemitrygon akajei. Next base: position 181,737,428 of record NC_133127.1, read on the forward strand.
CTCCCCCCCCTCCCCCCGCCCCCGGAGGGGACTCAGCAGGTCAGTCAGCATTTATGGAAATGAATTAAAAGTAAACATTGTGGGCCAAGACCGTTCTCCAGGGCAGAAGAGGAAGGGAGAGGACACCAGAATAAAAAGGTAGGTGGGAGGGGCAGGAGGATAGCTTGAAGGTGATAGGTGAGGCCAGGTGGGCAGGAAAGGTAAAGGGCTTGAGAAGAAGGAATCTGATAGAGTGGGAAGGAGAAGGGGATCTGGGAGGAGGTGATAGGCAGGTGAGAAGAGGTAAGAGACCGGGGGGGGGGGGGGAATAGAAGGGGAGGGGAGAGGAAGTACTATACTTTATCTAGTATGATCTGTGACATTTGTTAAGAGTGTTTGGTGACAAGATGAGCCTCCTTAACCTAAGAAAGTAAAGACACCATGTACTTTCTTTATGGTTACATCTATGAGCTGAGCTTAAGACAGGTCATCTGATAGGTTAATGCTCAGGAACTTAAAGCTGCCGATTCTCTCCACTGCTGATTTCCCCAGTGCATTTTGGCTGATGTTCACCCTCCTTCCCCTTCCTGAAGTCAACAATCAACACTTCAGATTTGCTAATGTTGAACAAGAGGTCATGACACCACTCAACTAGATATCCAATCTCGCTCTAGTGAGCTGACTCATCCATCAGCAGCTGGGATCCATCCAACATTAGTAATGTTGGCTAATTACAGGTAGCTCCACAGACTTGCTAACCAACTCCATATTTATAATTGAGAAGTATCAGATAAAATACAAGGTTTACAGTGAAAAATGCTTTTTTTGTAAGAAGGGTGAGAAATTTGTTTAGGTAAGTAATGTGAAATTGTCAATAAAAACACAAAATGCTGGCAGAACTCAGCAGGCCAGACAGCATATATGGGAGGAGGTAGTGACGACGTTTTGGGCCAACACCCTTCATCAGGAGGGTTTTCTTTAAGTTCCTGAAATTGTCAATATTGGATTTGCTACATGATATACTTATATACTCACTTAACATCAGTAAGTGCCAATTGTGGACTTTGGAAAGGGTATGATGAGGGAACACATACCAATCCTCATAGAGGGATCAGAAGTGGAGAGAGTGAGCAATTTCAGGTTCTTGGGTGTCAAGATCTCTGAGGATTTTAACCTGGTCCCTATACATTGATGCAGCTATAAAGAAGGCAAGACGGTGGCTATATTTCATTAGGAGTTTGAAGAAACACTCAAAAGTCTATAGATGTACCGTGGAGAGCATTCTGACAGGCTGCATCACTGTCTGGTATGGAGGGGGCTACTGCACAGGACGGAATGAAGCTACAGAAAGTTGTAAAATTAGTTAGCTCCATCTTAGGTTCTAGCCTCCATGGTATCCAAGACATCTTCAAGGAGTGGTGCCTCAGAAAGACGGCGTCCATCATTAAGGATCCCCATCACCCAGGACATGACCTCTTTTCATTATTACAGTCAGGAAGGAGGAACAGAAGCTTGAAGGCACACACTCAGTGATTCAGGAACAACTACTTCCTTTCTGCCCTCCGATTCCTAAATAGACATTGAACCCATGAACACTACCTCACTTTTTAATGTATATTATTTCTGTTTTGCCCTAATTTAATCTATTTAATATACATACATTTTTTTTTTCTTCCTGTATTATCATGTATTGCATTGTCAGTGGCCACCTTATTAGGTACAGGAGGCATCCAATAAAGTAGCCAGAGTGTATTGCTTGCTTTGCATTGTATTTTCCTTTGCAACAGGATCCTCAGCTTCTTAACCGGAAGACCATTGTCTGTCTGGATTGGTAATAATCTCTCCGCCTCACTGACAATCAACAGTGGTGCATGGAGTGTGTGCTTAGCTCACTGCTCTACTCTCCCTACATCCGTGGCTTTGTGGTGAGGCGTAGCGCAAATACCATCTATAACTTTGTTGATGATACAACCATTGTTGGCAGAGTCACAGATGGCAACGCAAGGGCATACAGGAGCGAGATATACCAGCTAGTTGAGTGGTGTTGCAGCAACAACCTTGCACTCAGCATCAGTAAGACCAAAGAACTGATACCAGACATCAGAAAGGGTAGGAACACAAACCAATCCTCATAGGGGGATCAGAAGTGGAGAGGGGGAGCAATTTCAAGCTCCTGGGTGTCAAGATCTCTGAGGAACTAACCTGGTCTCAATGTAACGATGCAGCTATAAAGAGGGCAAGACAGTGGCTATATTTCATTAGGAGTTTGAGAAGATTTGGTTTGTCATCTGAAACACTTAAACTTCTATAGATGTACCGTGTAGAGCATTCTGACTGGCTGCAGAATGGGGGAGGAGCCACTGCACAATATCAAAGCAAGGTGCAAGGAGTTGTGAGATTAGTCACCTTCATCATGGGTACTAGCCTCTTAGTATCCAAGACATCTTTCAAGGAGCGGTACCTCAGAAAGGCGGCATCCATCATTAAGGACCCCCACTACCCGGGACATGCCCTCTCCTTATTGCTACCATCAAGAAGGAGATACAGAAGCCTGAAGGCACACATTCAGTGCTTTCGGAACAGCTTCTTCCCCTTTGCCATCCGATTTCTAAATGGATGTTGAACCCATGAACACTACTCACTATTTTTAAAGTTTGTTTTTACACTACTTATTTAACTATTTAATATACACACTTACCATAATTCAGTTTTGTTTCTCTGTTTTTATCGTGTATTGTACTGCTGTTGCATAGTTAACAAATTTCACAATATACAGTTTGCCGGTGATATTAAATCTGATTCTGAACCATTGCAACCAATGGGCATCCAATTAAATAAAATTCACTTTGTACTCTATTATGTGAATTTCTATACCCAGGAGTAGAAAGGATTGTACAAAAAAATAGGTTGCTTAAAATCTTTAAGGTTGCTTTCCTGAATCACAGTTCTATATTTTAAAGGATGCGTTCAAGAAGATCAGAGACTGGTTGGAAACCCATCCCAAGGAAGTAGTTATACTGGCCTGCAGGTTCTTTGAAGGGATGAATGACCAACAGCACCACCAGTTAATTCAGAAAATTGAGAACATATTTGGGTCCAAACTCTGCCTGAAAACCTCTGCTGTAAGTTATGCTTTTAGAGAAATGATCAAAAGATTTAAAGATTAGCTTTAGTTGTTGCATGTACATCAAAACATACAGTGAAATGCGTTATTTGCGTCAAGTCACTCAGATCAGCGAGGATTGCATCGGGTAGCCCGTTTTTGGCACCAAAATAGCACGCCCTCAATTCACTAACAGTAACCTGTATTTTTTTTTGGAATGTGGGAGGAAACCAAAGAACTCAGAGGAAACCCACCAGTCACTTGGAGAATGTACAAATTCCTTAAGGTTGGGAGAATTAAACCCAGCTGGTGATTGTTGGCACGGTAATACGGTGCTAAGCTATCATGCCATCCTTGAATGAACAATTAATTAATTGTAAAGATCTGTGAATAACAAGAAAATGTTTGCACATTAGAAGTTAATTTCTAATTTATTGGGGGATGGAAGGAAACAGAAAGGGGAAAGGTGTTCATTCATTTGGTAAATTCTGCTTAATTTCTACAGATTGAGGATTATATAGTTTTCAATTAATAGAGATGTTTCTACAATGCTCTTTCTCTACAGGAACAAGTAACATTAAGGAAACTATGGAAGTTGGGTTGTCAAGTCATCCTGTCCTATGATGACAACATTGCAGAAGAAAATCCCAAACTTTGGCCTGGAATCCCCTATTGGTGGGCAGATACATACAAACCTAAATCACTTGTTCAATATCTAGAAACACAGAAACAGAAAGGACGACCAGGTACTAGAAACATGACCCTTTTACTCTTGTCAAGACAGATGTGGCAGCTGGTATTGAGGTCAGGTCACAAGGAATAGTTCTCAGAACGAACACGAACACACACACACACACACACACACACACACACACACACACACACACACACACACACACACACACACACACACACACACACACACACACACACACACACACACACACACACACACACACACACACACTTACTTTGGTGTCATGCTATCTCCTGCAAAGGATGGGTGTGGAGAAACCAGCAGACAGCAAAGTAAAAGTCACAGTCGAGATCATTGTGATCTGCACAAGTACCTCTATGCACAGGTGCGATGAAAAGCTTACTGCAACAGCATCACAGGCACATAGCATCTTTACAAGAAAAACATACATCAAACAGAAATTATATATTTTTTTTATAAAACCATAGGGTGTAGTGTCCTGATGAAAGGTCTTGGCCCAAAATGTTGACTGTTTACTCTTTTCATTAGATGCAGCCTGGCCTGCTGAGTTCCCCCAGCAATTTGTATGGGTTGCTTTGGATTTCCAGCATCTGCAGATTCTTTCATTTTTATAATCATTATCCCTCTATGTCTAGGAATGCTGATTGATTTGATGTGAGGTGTAGCTGTTTACAGTAGAGAACTCCACAAGGGGCGATGTGTCAAATGCTATTACCTTGCGTCCCCTCACTTAGTCCAATATAAAGCCTTAAGACAAAACAGCAGAATTAGGCCATTCAGCCCATCGAGTTTACTCTGCTATTCCATCATGGAAGATTTATTATCTCTCTCAACCCTATTCTCTTGTCTTCTCCCCATAACCTTTGATGCTGTTACTAACCAAGATCCTATCAATCTCTGCTTTAAGTATATGCAAGGACTTCGCCTTCAAGGAATCTGTGGCAATGAATTCCACAGATTCACCACCCCACCCTCTGGCGAAAGAAATTCCTCCTCATCTCCATTCCAAAGGGATGTCCTTCTAATCTGAGGCTCTCCCACTATAGGAAACACTCTCTTTATCCAGGCCTTTCAATATTCAATAGGTTTCAGTGAGATTCCTCCTTTATTCTTCCCAATTCCAGTGAGTACAGGCCCAGAGCCATCAAATACTCCAAATTCTTAACCCTTTTATTCCCAGGATAATTCTAATGAACCTCCTCTGCCAATGCATCCTTTCATCGATAAGGGACCCCAAATATTCCAAGTGTGGTCTAACCAATGTCTTATAAAGCTGCAGCAATACATCCTTGCTCTTATATTCTAATCCTCTTCAAATGAATGCTAACATTGCATTTGCCTTCTTTATTACTGTCTCAACCTGCAAGTTATAAGAAAGAACACAATTAGAAGAAAAAAATTTTTTTGTTCCAAGTTGGTTCAAGAACCAAATGGCCGAAGAACCTACTTCTATGCTTTACAACTCAAGGACTCTACCAAGTCAGAATACCAACCTTGACACAGTGAAGAATGTAGAAGGGAATGTTGGAAGCAGAATCCAGATCTAAACCTGAGCTGACACAGATTGCATGCACGCCAGTCCACAAAAATAGTGTGCAATAATGGATTGGATCAGATCTTCAGGCTTGTCACATCTGGTTGTGAATGGTGCTTGGAAAGTTTGCTTCCACATTGCCCACCATTCTGACTTGGAAATATATCACCATCCTTCACTGTTCTGGGTCTTATCTCCACCTAACCTGTCTTTACATGGCTTTTTCCCAGGGCTGAAATGGCTAATGTGAGGGGGCATTGTTTTTAGGTGCTTGGAAATAGGTACCGAGGGGATGTCAGGGGTAAGTTTTTCACAGAGTAGTGGGTTTGTGGAATGCACTGGTGGTGATGATGGTGGCGGCAGATACATCAGGGTCTTTTAAGACCATGGAGTTCAGAAAAATATAGGGCTATGCAATAGGGTAATTCTAGGCAGTTTCTAGAGTTCGTTACATGGTCAGCATAATGTGCTGTAGATTTCTATGTTCTAACAATGCTATGGGAAGAGCTTCATTTGAAGGACTGCAGTGATTCATGAACGTGCCTTAATGCCACCTTTTCAAGGGCAAGAAGGGATGGGGAATAAAATCTATCCTCGCCAGTAATGCTCAGATCCTGAAAAATTATTCAAAATATTCTGCAAGATATAATCGGTTATAGTATCTGGGACACTGGCAACTTTCCACATATGTAACGTTGAGAGCCTTCTGACTGGTGGCATCACCGCCTGGTAAGGAGGCTCCAATGCAACGGATTGAAAAAAATCTGCAGAGGGTTGTAGACTGAGCCAGCTCCATCATAGGCATTAGAATCCCCCCCCCCCCCCCACCCCCGCCACCATCAAGGATATCTTTAAAAGGCAGTGCCTTAAGAAGGCAGTATCCGACATTAAGGACTCTCACTATCCAGGACATGCCCTCTTCTCATACTACCATCAGGGAGGAGTCACACACCTAACATTTCCCCTCCACCATCAGATTTCTGAGTAGTCCACAAACACTACCGCATTATTTTGCTCTCTTTTTTTGCACAATTTACTTATTTTTCCTCATATTTCTTACTGTAACCTGAAGTATATTAAATTTGTTGCTATGTACTGCTGCCACAATTAATTTGTGTGCCAGTGATGATACACCTGATAGATCGTATTCTGATACATTCAATTGGCTTTTTCAACCTTTGATTTGGGGAGGATCACAATCAGATTTAATATCACCAGCGTATGTTGTGAGATTTGTTGTTTTTGCGACAAAGATTGGGCGAAAAACACAGAAAAATCACAACCTGGTACTCCAGCTGCAGTGCTGCTGACAAAAAAGCCTTGCAGAGGGTGGTTAGGGGAGCAGAGAAGGTTATTGGGGTCTCCCTACCTTCTGTCCAAGACCTCTTTCAGAGTCAATGCCTCCAGAAGACACAGAACATCAATAAAGACCCCTCACACCCTCTCCATAAACTGTTTGTTCTTCTGCCATCAGGCAAACATTACAGGAGCATTAAAACAAAAACCACAAGGCTACCAAACAGCTTCCTCCTACAAGCAGTCAGACTGCTAAATAACTGCTCTACCTGACTCTGCTTTGGACACTTTTAACTTGCACTGGACACTTATAACTTGATTTTAACTGACATGTGGCTGTTGTGTTTTACTACTTATTGTTGTGTTTACTATTTATTGTTGCGTTTGTTATGTTATGATTGCACTTGCCCCTGGGAAACGCTGTCTCATTCTGCCCTGCAGAGCTGATGTATGGTTGGAATGACAAAGTTTTTTGAATAAAGTTTTATAAAGAATGCAAAAAACTATAAGACTGAAAAAAAAGTGTATGGTCCAAGTCCACGTCTAAAACACAGAAAACCTGGGCAGAACTCTGTGGGCACAGTAACAAGTGCTCCCCTCTCTGGTAGCAAGCAATCAAGAGACACGCAGTTGGTGTTCACCCTCTGCACTTGCCTTGATGCCTCAATCTCCCTCATTGCTTTAATCAGCAAAGTGGAGTCTAATATTGACTTGCACCAATTAACGAATTAGAATAACGAAAAAGGTTAATTATAGTTCAAAATGGTGCAGGTTGGATCCAAATGGACGAAGGGCCTGCTTCTGTGCTTTACAACTCCAGGACACTCCCAAGCCAGTAGGCGGCGCGGCCCACGGCAGCAGCGGCCTTTCGGATCTGGTGCTACTTTAATTTAGCTTTTTAATTTTACGGCACATTTAGGGTTTAGGGCGATGGATAACAGAGCGACTACCTACCATTGCCAGATACTGCTACAATACAGAGATGGCCCAAAAACAAACCTTCATGAAAATCTGCTGGCTAGATTGCGCGACCTTGGCTTGCTGAGGGAATCGGGCCTGCAGTCCTTGGAGTCGCCTGATGCCGGTGGCCGGAGTTGGGGACGTCGTAAGCGGTGTGCGAGGAAACGGAAGCGAGGCGAGCGGGCAGGAGTCTGTGCCAGGAAAAAAGCAAGCTCTAGCCGGTCGGCTCTCCCGTCCATTCTGCTCTCCAATGGACATTAAATTGGACTATATCTGTGGCAACAAAATACTCGGCAGGAGTACAGAAACAGATGGTATCCTGGACGCCGCCATTCAGCTGTTTGTTTATGTAACAGATTTTCCCCCAAGCCATCGGACTACCAACCTACTGACCTCTGCTGTGCCTATTGTCTTGTTTATTATTTATTGTAATGCCTGCACTGTTCTGTGTACTTTATGCAGTCCTGGATAGGTCTGTAGACTAGTGTAGTTTTTGTGTTGGTTTACATAGTTCAGTGTAGTTGTCTCGTTTTTACTGTGTACTGTACCAGCAGTTATGGTTGAAATGACAATAAAAGTGACTTGACTTGACTTGAAATCAACCCTGATGTGATAAATACACAAGTAGAGATTTTGAGAAATCTATAAAGACTCATTTTGACACTGCCACTTCAATGTCTATGTTTTTAATGTTTAGTTTGAGTTTCATGCTGCATAGGCATATTGTTGTACTTTCCCTATGAAATTCATTCTATTGAGTTCAACAGAGCGCAACATGCTTTAATTTGTACATAGTGTGTTTAGCATTACTGGTCAAGGATAAATTTCTAAGCAAATATCTTTCATAATTATCTTTCTGTTTTGAATGCCATTTTAACCAGTTATTTTATTTACTCCCCATGTAGATGGCTTCTTTGTTGCTGGCATGAACCTTACAGAAGATTGGTGGTACATTGTGACTCACCTCCACAGCTCTTTGAAGAAACTGACTTTTTCTAATTACCCATATTTGAGAAAATGGATTATAAAGCAGACAGCAGGACCTGGAAAGTGCTGCCTTAATATAATTGCAGGGGATTTCATACAAGATGGTGACCTGGTTCCGGCTGTACTTGACCTCAATAGAAAACTGATCTAAAGTGAAAGAAACTGATATACATATATAACATTTTAGAAAGCAGTAGAGTTTCCTTTTTGGCTTGGGCAAGTGTAACGCCTCTGACTCTGGAGCTTACAGGTTTAATGTCCCATTGTTAAGAGTGTTCATAATTTAGCACTGAAGGAGTTTGTTTATTTGGATGCCACGTGAAGTGAGAAGTTCCAAGTTTAATTATTCAACCATACATAATTATAGCCAAACAAAACAGCATTCTTCCAGAACCAAGGTACAAAACATATTATCAACAGCATACAGCACAAATGACATCAACAGAAAAAACAGTCACAAAAAACTGTGTCTGTTTCTTCAAATGGATCCACAAGATCCTATGTAGCATTGCAAAAGCTTCCTGCATCCTTACTACTCTCAGTCATGGAATCATACTGCATTCAGCCCATCCTGTGTGCGTTGGTAGAATCTTGGCCTATTGCTCTTTCCTTATAAACCTCCATTTTTTTTTGAATGTTAGGTATTACTTTTTGAAAGTTATCAATGAATCTGTTTCCACCATTCCAGGTCATAACACCCTGACAAGTTTATCATCATGTGCACAAGTACACTGCAATGGAGAAAGTTGCTTGCAGCAAAATCACAGGCACGTAGGTACAGACAACAAAACAATATAAATTATAGTTAAGTTATACTAGTGAAAAACTAAATCAAGAAACCTTATGCAATAAATAACATCTCCCTACACAGATTAAACGAACATCTATTTGCTTGTTGTCTCTGTGCAAACACTGGAGGGAGTCTTTTGCTTGCAATCTAAAAGCAAAGCACCTCGTGCTCATTGGTGAAAGTAGGATGTGGTGGGGGTATTGCTGAAGTTGGATGTACTGTGAGCAAAACGGCTTTGTTAATGAGAGAGGTTAGAGGAGACTGCCCACACAACACACTGAACTTTGAAATAGATGGGTTACATCAGCGGAAGGCCACACACATACACTAGATCACCACTTTATTAGTTACAGGAGGTATCACACTTTATCAGCAACAAAAATATGAATGCAAATATTGATTATGATAATGAGTGCCAGTTACATTCTACTATGCAGATTCAGGAATACTTGATATGAATTACTTCCTGAAAGTTTACATAAAACTTGATTTTATATGTTTGCAACTGTTACAAATTGCATTGATGCATAATAGTGTATAAAAATAAAAGAGCATATTTACTTACCATGTTAGTCCAGTATTTTATCTGCCGTTCAGATTCCCCCCCCCCCCCCCCCCTCTATTTGAAGATGTTGAATGCACAGTGACACACACAAAACGCTGGAGGAACTCAACACGCCAGGCAGCATCTATGGAGAGGAATAAAAAATTTGACATTTCGGGGCAAGATCCTTGATCGGGTCCTTTTGAAGATGATCGGGTCCTGATGCAGAGTCTTGGCCTGAAATGTCGACTGTTTATTCCCCGCCATAGATGCTGAATTCCTCCAGTATTTTGTGTGTTGCTCCAGATTTCCAGCATCTGCAGAATCCCTTGTTTTTGCACTTTGTGAATGAATCTTACTTCTTCATAGTGTATACACAACTATTTGATGGAAGATTGGTCAGCTTTGTGAACTTTACTATCAAGGTCCACGACTGCTCCTGCTGCACACCATTTTCAGCTTTAAATGTTCATATTCATACAAGGAGCCATTTGGCCCATCAATGCCAGCTCCAGGGGCAATCTCATTTTGTCATTTCTTTCCCTCTAACTTATTCTTTCACTCTACCCTTGATTCTTCAATCACCCATCTACATGGGTGATAATTTATAGTCAATGAACCTACCAACCTGCATGTCTTTGGGATGTGGGGAGAAATCACATCACAGCGACACTCTGGGGTCAGGGTAACCATGAGCTAGCAACCCTACCTGCTGCACTAATACGCAGCTCTTCATGCTGTTCTGGAACAGAGATATTAGTCCACTACATTTCTCTAACCATGGGATTAAAACATTCCCATGTTGTAAAAATTATTAAAAACTTTAGCCCAACAAACAATCTGCTGGAGGAACTCAACTGGTCGAGCAGTGTCGGAGGGATGAAAGAAATTGCTGATGTTTCAGGTTTCTGCAATCCTGCATCAAATAGATTAGCCCCGAGTGGAATAAATAATGTTTCACTATTAGGTACTTTACAATATCTGTGATTTATTTATTGAACAAAATTTTGACTTATTTTTGAACCTCCCTTCTTTGCATGAGATAAAGGTTGTGCCTGTCTCTTGGAACTGATCAAAGACTGCTTAGAAAAAGCTATGAATACCTCCAGGACTTTGTTCCTGGGATCTTGCTGTGTGCAAGTTTTCCAACAGAACAATGATTCCTGCACCTCAGTGTAATTCTCCACATTTCTCAGTGAGGCAAGTAAGTACTTTTTAAAATATCCTCACCTACAAGAGGGCAGGCAAAAAATGGTAAAACCTCAGGGTACAAAAACAGCATTTACATTTCCTTCAATGTTGAAACAGCTTCCTGTATTTCCCATATGCAGAGTGACTGATGATAACAGTCACGTTGGCCAAACCATCTTCTGGCAAAACATCCACTTCCTGCACAGTGGCTTCCTTATGCAACCAGCTGAAAAGATGAAAAGCAACAGTGTTATAAGTCTGCATCTTTATCTGAGCATTTCCATCCAGTAATCCATTAGAAACCACTCCTTGTCCCCCTGAACAGACCCGCATTATTTCTGCAGTAGGACTTAAAAATGTTCACAGACAGGCTAGAACTTCAGTCATAGAACACTATCGCACAGAAACATGCCCTTCAGTTCATCTGGTCTGTGCCAGCCCATTAATCTGCCTAGTCCCATCAATCTGCACCCAGACCACAGCCCTTCATGCCCCTCCCATCCAAGTACCTGTCCAAATTTCTCTTAAATGTTGAATTTGACCCTGCATTCACCACTTGCTCTAGCAGCTCGTTCCACACTCTCACCACCCTCTGAGTGAAAAAGTTACCCCTCATGTTCCCCTTAAACGTTCTATCTTTCACCCTTAACCCATGACCTCTCATTCTAGTCTCACCCAACCTCAGTGGAAAATTCCTGCTTGCATTTACCCTCTCTATACCCCACATAATTTTGTATGCCTCTATCAAATCTTCTACGTTCTAGGGAATAAAGTTCTAAACTATTCAACCTTTCCCTAAAATTCAGGTTCTTAAGTCCCGGCAACATCCTTGTGAATTTTCTCTACACGTTTTCCATCTTACTTAGATCTTTTTTTGAAGGTAGATGACCAAAACTGCACATAATACACCAAATTAGGCCTCACTGATGTCTTATACAACTTCTACATAACATCCCAACTCCTGTATTATGAATGCCAATTTCTCAAGGACTTTTTACAACCTTATCTTCCTGTGACACCATTTTCAAGGTATTATGGATCTGTATTTCCAAATCCCTTTGATCTACCACACTCTTTGTCCTACCCTAGTTGGTCTTCACAAAGTGCAACTCTTCATATTTGTCTGCATTATATTCCATCTGCCATTTTTCAGCCCATTATTTCTAGCTGGTCTAGATCCCACTGCAAGCCTTGGTAAGTTTTCCTTGCTGTTCACTACACCTCAGTCTTGGTGTCATCCACTAATCCAGTTTACCACATTATTATCCAGATTGTTAATAAAGGTACAAGTAACAGTGAACCCAGCACCGATCTCTGTAGCATACCACTAGTCACAAGCCTCCAATGACAGAGGCTACTATCTACAACAACCATTCTCCAGCTTCTTCCGCAAAGCCAATGTTTAATCCAATTTACCACCTCATCCTGAATGCCAAGCAACTGAACCTTCTTGACCAACCTTCCATGCAGGATCTTGTCAAAGCCCTGCTAAAGTCTATGCAGACAACATCCACTGCCTTGTCTTCATCAACTTACCTGTAAAAATTCCTTGAAAAAAATCTTCGAATGTTTTGTCATGACTTACTATGCACAAAGCCATGTTGACTATCCCGAATCAGTATGCCTATTCAAATGCTCATATGATGTCAGGCTCACAGGCCTATAACTTCCCAGCTTATTCTTAGAGGCTTTCTTAAACAATGGAACAATATTAGCTATCCTCCAATTCTCCGGCATCTCATAAGTGGCTAAGGATGTTTTAAATATATGTTACAGCCCTTGCAATTTCTGCACTGGCCTCCCACAGGATTTAAGGGAACATATTATCAGGCCCTGGGGATTTATCCACCTTAATTTGCCTCAAGACAGTAAACACCACGTCCTTTCTAATCTGTATGGGGTGTATGACTTTGCAGCTGCATTGCCTCACATCTATAGATCAAAAATCCATTTAAGATCTCCCATCTCCATCAGCTCCACACACATTCTGATCTTCCAGAGGACCAATCTGGTCCCTTGCTATCCTTTTGCTTTTAATATATTAGCAGAAGTTCTTAGAATTCTCCTTAACCTTGTCATGCTTTCTTTTAGCCCTCCTGATTTCCTCTTGCATGTCTTATAATCCTCAAGTACCTCATTTCTACATACCTGCCATGCACCTCCTTTTCCTTAACCAGGGTCTTAATATCTTTTAAAAACCAATATTCCCTAAACCATTATTCTTGCTTCTTATTCTGACAGGAACATACAAACTCTGTACTCTCAAAATTTCACTTTTGAAGGCCTCCCACTTGCCAAGTACACCTTTGCCAGAAAATCACCTGTCCCAATCCACACTTGGCTAAATCCTTTCCGGTACCATCAAAATTGGCCTTTCTCCGACTTAGAATCTCAACGCGACAACCAGACCTATCCTTTTCCATAACTGTCTTGAAGCTAATGTCATTATCATTACTAGATGCAAAATGCTTCCATACACAAACTTCTGTTAGCTGCCCAGTCTCATTGCTTAATAGGAGAGCTAGTATTATATTCTCTCCATTTGGGACTTCTATGTACTGATTAAGAAATTTTTCCTGAACACATTTGACAAACTCTTCTCCAACCAGCCCTTTTACAGTATGGGAGTCCCAGTCAATATGTGGGAAGTTAAAATCACCTACTATCACAACCTTATGTTTCTTGCAACAGTCTGCAATTTCTCTACATAGTTACTCCTCTAAATCCCACAGACTGCTGGGTGGTCTGTAATATATCCCAGTAACATGGTCATACCTTTCTTATTCTTCAGTTCTGTCCATAAAGCCTCACTAGCTCTCCAGTCTGTCCTGTTAGAGCACTGCTGTGACATTTTCCCCAACTAGTAATGCCACACCTCCGCCTTTAATCCCTTCCGCTCTTTCATGTCTATAACAACGGAACCCCAGAACACTAAGCAATCATTCTTGCCCCTCCGTCAACCAAGTGTCACTAATAGCTACAGTGTTATAATTCCACATGCTGATCCTTACCCTAAACTCACCTGCCCTTCTTACAATTTCCCTTGCATTGAAATATACACAGTTTAAAACATTAGCTCCACCATGTTCATCCTTTAGACTCCTGATTTTGTATGTCGGCTTAACAACATCATTCACCACCACCATTCCACTATCTTTACTGGTGCTCAGGTTCCCAACCCCTGCAACTCTAGTTAAACCCACCCCCATGGGCAACATAGCAAAATTAATCCTCCTCCAGTTCAGGTACCAACCATCCCTTCTGTACAGGTCCCACCTTTCCTGGAAGAGAGCTCACAGATCCAAAGATCCGAAGGCCTCTCTCCTGCACCAATTCTTTAGCCACGTGTTAAAGTACAGAATAAATTTATTGTCAATGTACATATATGTCACCATATTCAAGCCTAATTCATTTTCTTGTGGGCATAATAAATCCAATGGCAACAGAATCAATGAAAGACTGCACCCAACAGAGCAGACAAACAACCAGTGTGCAAAATTCAACAAACTGTGCAAATACATAAGAAAAAAAAAATAATAATAATAATAATAAATAAGCAAGCAATAAATAGAGGACATGAGATGAAGAGTCCTTAAAAGCAAGCCCATAGGTCGTGGGAAGATTTCAGTGATGGGGCAAGTGAAGTTATCCCCTCTAGTTCAAGAACTTGACGGTTGAGGGGTAATAACTGTTCCTGTACCTGGTGAGCCCTGAGACTCCTGTACCTTCTTCTTGATTGCAGCTGCGAGAAGAGAGCATGACCTGGGTGATGGTATCCCTTATGATGGATACTGCTTTCTTTTGATAATGCTCCATGTAGATGTGCTCAGTGGTGGGAAGGGCTTTACCCATGATGGACTGGGTTGTATCTACCATTTTTTGTAGGATTTTCCATTCAAAGGCATTGTTAGTTTTCACATCAGGCTGTGATAGAGGCAGTCAATATACTCTCCACTAGACATCTATAGAGGTTTGTCAAAGTTTTAGTTGACATACCAAATCTTCACAAACTCCTAAGAGGTGCTGCTGTGCTTTCTTCATAATTGCACATACTTAACTGGGCCCAGAGTCGGTCTTCTGAAATGGTAACACCAAAGAATGAGGACTGGCTTGTGGACTTCCTGAAGTCAATAATCAGCTCCTTGATCTTGCTGATATTGGGTAAGAGGTTGTTGTTGTGGCACCACTCAGCCAGATTTTCAATCTCCCTCCTATATGCTGATTCATCATCACCCTTGATTTAGCCAATGAAAGTGGTGTTGTCAGCAAATTTAAACATGACATTGGAGCTGTGCTTAGCCACAGTTATAGTGTAAAGTGAGTAGAGCAGGGGTCTAAACTCACAGCCTTGTGGTGCACCTGTGCTGATGGAGATTGTGGAGGAGATATTGTTACCAGTCTGAACTGACTGGGGTCTGCAAGTGAGGAAATTGAGGATCCAATTGCACAACGAGGTATTAAAGCTTACTGATTAGTTCTGAGGGTAATGTCGAGCTGTAGTCGATAAGGAGCATCCTGATGTATGCACCTTTGCTGTCCAGGGTTCCACGGTTGACTGAAATGGCATCTGCTGCTGACCTGTTGCTCCAGTAGGCAAATTAGAGTAGATCCAAGTCGTTTCTCAGGCAGCAGTTGAAATGTTTCATCACCAACTTCTCAAAACACTTCATCACTGTGGATACAAGCGCTACTGGACAATAGTCATTGAGGCAGGTTACACGTTCTTCTTGGGCACCAGTATAATTGAAGCCTTCTTGAAGCAGGTAGGTACCTCAGACTTCAGAAGCGAGGGGTTACAAATCTCAGTGATTCAACCATCTTCCTACCTCTGGCCTCATTAGCAGGTGTAATGGGTGCAAACCTGAGATCACAACCCTGGAGGTCCTATCCTTTAACTTAGCATCTAACTCACTTCGCAGGACCTGGTCACCCATCCTACCCATGTCATTGGTACTGAGGTGGACCATGCCCTCTGGCTGCTCACCCTCCCACTTAAGAATGCTGTGGACTCAATCCAAGGTGTCCCTGACCCTGGCACCCGGGAGACAACAAAGCATCCAGGAGTTCGTTCTCATCCACAGAACCTCCTTTCTGTTCCCATATCCAACGAATCCCCTATCACTATGGCTCCCCTCTTCTCCGCCCTTTTCTTCTGAGCCAATGAGCCAGACTCAGTGCCAGAGACTTGACCACCATGGCTTTCTTGTGTTAGGTCATTCCCCTGAACAGGATCCAAAGTGGTATACCTCTTGTTGAGGGGAACAGTCACAGGGGTACTCTGCATTGGCTGCCTATCCCCTTTCGCCCTCCTGATGGTCACCCAGTTACCTGTGTCCTACCTGTGTAACTACCTCCCTCTATGTCCTACCTGATCAACCCCTTACCCTCCAAAATGATCTGGAGATCATCCAGTTCCAGCTCCAACTCCTGAACATGGTCTGTTAGAAGCTACAGCTGGATGCACTTCTTGCAGATGTAGTTGTCAAGGCCATGGAAGTCTCTCTGCCTTCCCACACCCTGCAAGAGGAACGTTCCAGTACTCTGTCTGGCATCCCCACTGCTCGAAATGTGCAATAAGAAAGACAAAATCATGAAAAAAAAACTAAACTCATTTTATTGGTCCTTGCAAAGTGCCGACTTACGTGCAATCCAATATCTCCTCGGGGACTGTGGTGTGCAAAATGTGCCGACTGCCCCCACTCAGTTCAAACACCCTCTATGTAATCCGGTGTCTCCTTGGGACTGCGGCGCATGAAATACGTCCTGCACCTCGGATGTAACTACTACCCTGTATATCCTGTCTTTCAACCCCTCAGCCTCCCGAATGATCTGGAGTTCATCCAGTTCCAGCTCCAACTCCTGAACATGATCTGTTAGATGCTGCAGAAGCTTCACCTTCAGTCACTTGTATTAAGTACACACTATGATAGTATGGCACTTCATAGTATCATACTATGATACTATAGTATCACTTTAAATACTTTAAATATCTGGTTCCACTGAATTCTGTTACCACATTCTACATTTAATACAAGTTACTGAGATTGAATTTCCACTCTGTTAACTTCTACTATGAAAAGAATTGAGACCTGTTCTAAAGACGTGTGATTTAATTTTTACCTCAGTTGAGGTCCAGCCAAATTTACTTCGATGGTGAGGATCAGCTTTCCTGTTGCCTGCAAAACCGCCTCCTCAATTTTCCTTTTCAGTTCATCTATACCGAGTCCATGAAGAGCTGAAACTGCAATGGCGTTTGGATCTGTTTGTTGATAGCTTAAGAAGAAAGGAAAAGAATTATCCTACAGAGTCTGAGAGGAAGCATGATTAACTAGATAACCTTAAACTTAAATAAGAAATCTGTACGACATCAATAAAGTCAAAAGTCCTCTTCATTAAGACTTATTGTCACTTCAACAGAAACTTAATAGAGCACTACTCACAAAATACTGTTACCTGTGGGAATGGGGGAATGGAAAGAAATGAAGAGAACACGATAGGAAAAAGGAAAAAGTGAGCTGGAGACATGCAAGAGTTAGTCAAGTCTTGATGAGAAATAATTTTTTTTAAAAAAAATCACTTTTATGACGGCATAGTACATTCTTTAATGAATGCATTCTTTGAACAAGGAGTGATTATTGTTTTGAGAATTTTGAAATTTGAGAAGGATAAGGGCAGATCAGAGGTGTCAGTGTTGCAGTTGAACAAAGGAGACTATGGAGCCATAAGGGAGGAGCTGGCCAAAGTTAACTGGACAGATATCCTAGCAGAAAAGACAGTGGAACAGCAATGGCAGGTATTCTTGGGAATAATGCACAAGGTGCAAAATCAGTTCATCCCCCGGAGAAGGAAGGATTCAAAAGGGGGAAAGGGGCCACAGTGGTTGACAAAGGAAGTCAGAGATTGCATAGCATTAAAAAAAAGGAAGAATGACAGAGCTAAGGTGAGTGGGAGGACAGATGATTGGGAAATTTTTAAGGAACAACAGAACTTAACTAAAAAGGCAATACGGGGAGAAAAAATGAGGTACGAACGCAAGCTAGCCAGGAATATAAAGGAGGATAGCAAAAGCTTTTTTTAGATAGAAGAAGATAGTTAAGAACAATGTTGGGCCCTTGAAGAATGAATTGGGTGAAATTGTTATGGGAATCAGAGAAATGGCAAAAGAATTTAATAAGTACTTTAGATCTGTCTTCACTAGGGAAGACACAAACAATCTCCCAGATGTATGGATGGGCCAAGGACATAGGGTAACAGAGGAAATGAAACAGATTGACATTAGGAAGGAAATGGTGATGAGTAGACTGATGGGACTGAAGGCTGACAAATCCCCAGGTCCAGATGGTCTGCATCCTAGGGTACTAAAGGAGGTGGCTCTGGAAATTGTGGATGCATTGGTAATCATTTTCCAATGTTCCTTAGATTCAGGATCAGTTCCTGAGGATTGGAGAATGGCTAATGTTATCCCACTTTTTAAGAAAGGAGGGAGGGAGAAAACAGAGAACTATCGTCCTGTCAGCCTAACATCAGTAGTGGGGAAGTTGCTAGAGTCCATTATTAAAGATGAAATAGTGGCATATCTAGATAGCAGTGATAGGATTGGGCCGTGCCAGCATGGATTTACCAAGGGCAAATCATGCTTGACTAATTTATTGGAGTTTTTCGAGGATGTAACCAGGAAGTTAGACAAGGGAGATCCAGTGGATGTAGTGTACCTCGATTTTCAGAAGGCATTTGATAAGGTCCCACATAGGAGATTGGTGGGTAAAATCAGAGCTTATGGCATTGGGGGGAAGATATTGACGTGGATAGAAAACTGGTTGGCAGATAGAAAGCAAAGGGTAACGGTGAATGGGTGTTTCTCGGAATGGCAGGTGGTGACTAGTGGGGTATCACAGGGCTTGGCATTGGGACCACAGCTGTTTACGATTTACATCAACGATTTAGATGAAGGCATTGAGAATAACATCAGCAAATTTGCTGATGATACTAAGCTGGGTGGCAGTGTGACATGTGATGAGGATGTTAGGAGAATTTAGGGTGACTTGGATAGGCTGAGTGAGTGGGCAGATGACGTTTAATGTGAATAAGTGTGAGGTTATCCACTTTTGGGAGTAAGAACAGGAAGGCAGATTATTATCTGAACGGTGTAGAGTTAGGTAAGGGAGAAATACAAAGAGATCTAGGGGTCCTTGTTCATCAGTCACTGAAGGTGAATGAGCAAGTGCAGCAGGCAGTGAAGAAGGCTAATGGAATGTTGGCCTTTATTACAAAGGGAATTGAGTACAAGAGCAAGGAAATCCTTTTGCATTTGTACAGGGCCCTGGTGAGACCACACCTGGTGTATTGTGTAAGTTTTGGTCTCCAGGGTTAAGGAAGGACATCCTGGCTGTAGAGGAAGTGCAGCGTAGATTCATAAGGTTAATTCCTGGGATGTCTGGACTGTCTTACGCAGAGAGGTTAGAGAGACTGGGCTTGTACATGCTGGAATTAAGGAGATTGAGAGGGGATCTGATTGCAACATATAAGATTATTAAGGGATTGGACAAGATAGAGGCAGGAAATATGTTCCAGATGCTGGGAGAGTCCAGTACCAGAGGGCATGGTTTGAAAATAAGGGGTAGGTCATTTAGGACAGAGTTAAGGAAAAACTTCTTCTCCCAGAGAGTTGTGGGGGTGTGGAATGCACTGCCTCGGAAGGCAGTGGAGGCCAATTCTCTGGATGCTTTCAAGAAGGAGCTAGATAGGTATCTTATGGATAGGGGAATCAAGGGATCTGGGGACAAGGCAGGAACTGGGTATTGATAGCAGATGATCAGCCATGATCTCAGAATGGCGGTGCAGGCTTGAAGGGCCAAATGGTCTACTTCTGCACCTATTGTCTATTGTCTATTATTCCTTGGAGACTATGGAGGGTCAATCTGCAACTGCGTGTTTGCCAGGCCCAGGATAAAAAAAATACTTACGACAATGCGGGATTTATTTGTCCCATGACTTGACGGTCTAAATGTCATCTTTCCATGCCACTGAACATATCTGTCTACCTGCACTGCACCTTTTTTGTAACTGCAACACTATCCTGCATTTTTTTGTTTTTAACTACCTTGGGTATGACATTATCTGTCCAGACAGAATACAAACAAAAGTTCTCACTGTGTCTCGGTATATGTGATATTAATATATCAAGACAAACTATAAGAAATTATGGGAGAGTATAAAAATAGTGAGAAATATGCCCTTTATGCATTATATATACTTATGGTATGCTGAACAACCACAATGTTCTTACCTGTCCACCAAATCAATTTTATTGTGGACCTCAATAATAGAATTTAGAAGTTGATTTGACAGCTGAAGATTCTTGAGAACGTTCAACACATTCACCTTCTGGTTGGTGGTTTCAGGGTGACTTATGTCTCTAACATGAACTATAATATCCTGGACAGAGAGAAGAGAACATTTTTATAAAACTAATCTTTTATATTAAATTGCATTCAAACATCATTGGAACAAAGGAAACTCATTTTTACTATTTATCATTTAACCATGGCTCTGAATGGCTTTATTAGATTCCCTCTCAATATTTTTATTCTATTGAAGAGTTCTCTCAAGTGGGTTTTCTATTACCTTGAAGCTCTTTTGAGCATTGTTGAACTTTTGAGATTTGTAAAGGGATGTAAAAGAAAGAAAGGTTAGGAAATCTTTACTCCAGATTATTACAGCTAGTTTAACGGTACCCACCTTGCGTTACTTGCCTTGATTATGGCCAAAGCTGACTCCGCTCTTATTTGAGATGTTATAATTGCATTTCTAGTGGGAGCTGCTCAGAAACAAGCTCAGTTTCACTGTTGTTTTCATTTGTTCATTATGTGCCATGTTGTATGACTTGGGCGATCGTGGTCTTTACCTGACCATCATTGTTCTTGGCAAATTTTTCATGGCCTTTTTCTGGGCCATGCCTTTACAAGATGGGTGACCACAGCCATTACCAGTGGTTGCAAAACCAGGACTTGTGATATGCACCATCTGCTCCCTGGCTTCATGTGACCTTGATCAGGGGGGTGGGGGGCGCTGCTAAGCAGGTGGTACACCTTGTCCAAGGGTAACCTTCAGGCTAGCAGAGGGAAGGAGTCCCTTATCCTTCCTTTGGAAGAGATGTACCTCCACTCCACCATTCACACCATTGTTTATCCATTTCTAAACCAGGCACCATGTCAACTTGCCTGAAAGAAAAGCTGGGCTTTTCCTGCTGGTATGATTCAGCTCAGAATTAATTACTTGAGCTAAAACACAGAAAGTTACATTCCATGGCTCCTAACAATATCAGGTATATGCACAGAGAAAACATGTGACAAAAACATTTAAGTTTAGAATATCAAACTTACTGAATGTGCCACATCCTCTAGAGTTGCTGAAAAGGATCCAATTAAGTTGTGGGGAAGTTGAGAGAGAAATCCAATGGTATCAACATAAAGGATTGTCATACGACTTGGAGTCAAGCCAGCATGAGTGGTAACATCAAGCGTAGCAAACAGCTGATCTCTGGGGTGAAGTCTTAAGTCTCCAGTCAAACTTTTGATCAGGGTGGTTTTGCCTGTATTGAAATGTGAAAGACACCAGGATTAAAACATATTCCATAGCCAAGAAAACAGGTTTTACTTATAAGCCTGACAATGCTTTACAAAATCACCCATTAAAAGTTCAATTATTGTTAACTGTGCTAAAAAATTCCCAATGTAATTAACAGTTGTCAAAACCTATGGACTCACCTTCAAGAATTCTACAACTCTCAGTATTATTGTTCTCAGTATTATTTATTAACTTAGTTATTTATTGTTTTCTTTTGCATTTGCATAGTTTGTCTTTGCACTTTGGTTGTCTGTCAGTCTTTTTGAGTAGTTTTTCAATGATTCTACTGTATTTATTTGTTACTGTGAATGCCTCCAAGAAAATATATCTCAGAGAGGTATATATTGACATATACATACATTGATAATAAATTTACTTCGAACTTTGAACACATCTTCATCTTGTTCTGAAACATCGACTGTTTATTTCCCTCGATAGATGCTGCCTGATTTGATGAGTTCCTCCAGCATTTTGTGTGTGTTGCTCAAGATTTCTAGCAACTGCAAATCACTTGTGTTTGTAATTAACAATAATGCAGAACTTATAACATGTAAAATACCCAAACGTTTTTCACTTTCTTTGTTTAATGAAGTAGAACTACTTTCATTTTAATTACTTGGAAGAGCTTACTGTAGATACATAGAAGGAGGCCATTTGGCCCAATGGATTCCTGTCCACTCTCAGTTTATAAGGATATAGCTTTCTTCATTCACAAATATTAATTAATATAAGTGTAATGTCCTGGTTAAGATTCTTAATGCTATGCTGCAGGTATTTTATTTTAGCAGTTCTGTAAGAGCAGTCTTTACTGCTCTCAGCTTGTTTGGGTTTGAGTTGAGATAAGAAGCTTTGTCATTCAACTTAGGAATGTGGTGTCAGCCAATCAGGATGGTGGATTTGGGAGGAGGTTCTAGAGGACGCAGGCAAAGAAGTCTTGGTTGGTGTGTGCTGGAAGTAAACAGGGTGATAAAGGATGCTTTGTGTAGATGAATGGCTTCAAGAAGAACAAATTCTCCCATGGGAGATCTGTTTGTTTGAGATGGTTTTCGAGCGACGTTCGGAAGGTGGTGTGTGTTTTCACACAGGCCCAGCGTGTGAGTGACAGACAAGTTTAAGATGAGCTCTAACTTAAGTGCACATTTGACAGTTTAAGAGTAATGGGCCCTTTTAGTTTTTTTTTCTTTCTTTCATTTAATAACTGTTTGCTTAAATTAACATTCTTAAATATACTTTTAATTGTATGCCATGTACGATCTGTTACTTCTTACCAGGGGCAGTAACTCACAAAGAATGCACACAGACCGGGGTTTGGGTGGGCAAGACATCCCAACCTCACAGATTTGGCAGGACAGAAGTTGTATACATCCTAGATGTACAAAGTTGTGGAATCCAGTGAGGGGCTCAAGCCGGTTTTCCAGAGACACCCAGCATAAGGGGGTTTCATAAGCAATCAGAATCTGGTTTAATATCACTGGCTTATGTTGTGAAATTGGTTATGCGGCAGCAATACACTGCAATATATAATAAAAATTGTAAATTACAGTATATATATTAAATTAAACAAGTAGTGCAAAAACAGACATTAAAAAGTAGTGAGGTAGTGTTCATGGGTTCAATGTGCATTCAGAAATCTGATGGCAGAGGGGAAGAAGCTGTCCTGAATCGCTGAGTGTGTGTCTTCAGGCTCCTGTACCTCCTACCTGATGGAAGCTATGAGAAGAGGGCATGCCCTAGGCATTGAGAGTCCTTAATGTGGATGCTGCCTTTCTAAGCTATTGCTCTTTAAAGATGTCCTGGATGCCGGGGAGGCTAGTGCCCATGGTGGAGCTGACCGAGTTTACAACTTACTGCGGTGTATTTCAATCCTGTACAGTGGCACCTTCGTAACAGATGGTGATGCAGCCAGTTAGATTGCTCTCCACGGTAAATCTGCAGAAGTTTTTGAGTGTCTTTGGTGACACCTCCAAGAGGACCACAACCTTGTTGTGGTTTGGAGGCTTGTGTGCCACAATGACCCAGACAGCTATGTTGGCTGGGGTCAGGATTTTATGCTTTGGCTCTTGGTAGAGTCACCAATGCCAAACAGGTCAAAGGGTAGAGGCCAGACTAAGAGTGGCCTACCGGTCCTCAAGGTTTGGCTGTTCAGCTCAGCGCCAATAACCCTGACTGGTAAAACAAAATTGTTATAGAAACAGCAATGAAGAACCCTTTTACACCTCAGTGTGATGGTATTCCTGAGTCTCCACCCGGGACTTGCATGTCTGACAGTAGTGAAAATTGAGAGGAAGCTATTAACTTGATGAAGGAAACCCTGAACATCGTCTGAGATGGAGACCTTCATTGCTGCCCTAAACGCCAGTGGCATAGCGAGCAGTAAGTAAATTTGGTGACATGCCAAGTCTCCTCAAATTTCTGATGAAATATAGCTGCAGTTGTGCCTTATTTGTAACTGCATCAATATGTTGGGCCCAATGTTTACTTGCATAATTTTATTTTGTTTGAGTAAAGACCAGAGGAAAACGTATCCCCTTGGAGTTCTACTGATTTTTTTAGCCGAATATAGAACTCACCACAATTAGTGTAGCCCATGACAGATATAACTGGGAACTCTCTGCGCTTTCGTTGAGCTCTCAACAGTTGCCGTTTTCGTCTTAGCTTCTCCAAGGCTGCTCTAATCTTCAGTTCCCTCTCCTTGAGGAGGCGCTGCTGAACCTCCATGAAGGTCTCACCTGGAAAATGGTAACTGCATTAACTTGTATGAACCATAACAGCACAAAAAATAGAAGCAGAACACTATTTGGCCCCTAGTGCCTGCACCACCATTCAGTAACATTATGGCTGATCTTTTATATTGGCACAACTTCTCTGCAGTAACCACACTCTGTCTATACTGTTTTCGTAAGGCAGCCAACATAATCAAAGACCCCTCCCACCCTGAATATTCTCTTTTCTCCCTCTCCTATTGGGCAGAAGATACAAAAATCTGAAAGAATACACCACCAGATCAAGGTCAGCTTCATCCCACTACTGTTGGACTATATGAATGGACCTCTTGTACTGTAAAATGGATTCTTAACCTCATAATCTACCTCTTCATGGTCTTATTGTTTGCCTGCACTGCACTCTCTCCGTAACTGTAGCACTATATTCTGCACTGTTATTCCTGTTCCCTTGTACTAACTCAATGTACTGATCTGATGTGATGAAGTGATTTGTATGGTTGGCCCTGGGAGGAACGCTGTTTCATTCAGCTGCATACACGTGCATGGTTGAATGACAATTGAATTTGAACATGAACTTGGATGGCAAGCAAATCAAAGTTTTTCACTGTACCTCAGTACACAGGACAACAATAAACCAATTTACTAATGGTGCAGTGGGTAATGCTGTTGCCTCTATTCCAGCAACTGGGTTTCACACACACTCAATGTTTCAGGAGCAGTGTCTTCCCCTCCACCATCAGATTTCTGAATGGACAATGAACCCTTAAACACTGCCTCAGTACTTTTTCTCTCTTTTTGCACTACTTATTCAAAAATAATTTTCTTTTTTAATATTGCTTCTTATCGTAAGCTATAATTTTATTACTATGTATCGCAATGTACTACTACCACAAAACAAATTTCACGACATATGCCAGTGATATTAGACCTGATTCTGATTTTAGTGTTGGTTGTGTGGAGTTTGCAAGGTTTCTCTGGAAATGCATGGATTCCCCTGGGTACCATGTTTCCTCTCACATTCCAAATACGAGCTGGCTAGCAAACTAATTAGTTGCTTCAAACTATTCCTGGTGTAGGTGAGTGGTATGAATTGATCGGTATGTGAACGAAAATAGGCTAGAAGGAAATATATGGGTGAGTGAGACGGACAGAAATGCAGAGACTTGATGGGTAAAATGGCTTCCTATATTGTTAAAAAATGAAAATATGACAATGGCATATCCTCTAATATCCTTAAATCAGAAAGATTATTAATTTCTGCTTCAGTACTGTAAGATCTGTAGGGTCATAAATTCCACTGCTTCATTACTGAAAGTTTTTTTCTCATCTTGGTCTTGAATGTCTGGCCTGCTGTGAGGCTGTGACCCTTGGTTCTCGATGTCCTAATGTGAGAAACAGTAAAATCAACATCTACCTGTAGGAACTCTGCATGTTGTAATAAGATCAACTCTCAGTCTTCAAGAAAGTACAGGCTCAGTTTGCTTAATCTCTCCAATAATGATAAAACTGTCATCTCAGTAACCAATCTGGGAACCCTTGCTGTACGTCCACTTTTACAAGTATATCATTCTTTAGGTAGGAAACCAAGCTTTACTTATTATAGATGCAGTCTTTCCAGGATACCATATATTTGGAAGATGACCTCTTCACTCTTATTATCAAACTCTCTTTCAACAAATGCCAACGCATAATTTTCCTTCCTATGACCTCAGATTCAGATTCATTTATTTATCACATGCACATGGAAACATTCAGTGAAATGTGTCATTTGCATTAATGACCAGCACAACCTAAGGATAAGTTGGGGACAGCTTGCAAGCTTCACCACATGTGCTGGTGCCACATAGCACACACACGGTGTTCAACAGAGCAACACAGAACACACCAAGCAACAAAAACGATGAGATAATTGGTAATTAACCTCACAGACAGAAGTCATGCAAGAGCTGAAATATTACCTGACCCCATGATATACCTGGATCCACCACCTTGTTGGTCTAAATGGGCCAATTCATTTCTCAACTGGGACCTGCCAAATAAAGGCAAAACAATGGAGAACCAAAGACTGGAGATGCAGGAATCCAGAGCAACCAACAATAGAACAAAACAGCACAGAAACAGGACCTTTGGCCCATCCAGTCTGTGCCTAATGTGCTGGGTCAAACAGAGTCTCGGGGTAGGGGGGGCAAACTTGTTGATGTTGCATCAGGAGCACGATCTAAGATCATGATCAAAACATTGATAATTCCTTTCTCTCTACTGATACTGCACAACTCACAATGTTCCCCTAGCAAGACTGTTTGTTGCTCCAAAAGAAATGAAATATTTAATTAAAAACAGCAAAGGCGTTCTTAACAGAAGTGGCTAGTACATGTACAAGTCTGGCTAGTGTCTACTATCGAAGAATTTTGCAAAAATTAAAAAATTATATTTAAATAGAAAAAATAAATTAAATACTATTTCACTGCATAATTTAATTGTGTAACAACTCTTTTTTATATGTGCAACTCCTTCCTCTTAAGCAGTCCACTAGGATTGTGGCTGACTGGCATCCACTCTTAATACATGTGATTTGAGATGGCAAATGAGGTGATTAAGAGAACTGAATGAAATTGAATGCTTCGTACTTTGTGAATAAATGTTGCATTGGGGTTTTCCCAGCAGTTTACAGATAACAAGAAAATTTTACAGAGATTCGTACTTCCTTATCAAATATGACACCAAGGTGTGATTTCCCTTGGGGGTGTGGGTGAAGAGTGAGGGGGGAGGGGGAGAGGATGATGGGTGAGGGGGTATAGGGGTAAGAGGGGAGTGTGGGTTGATGGGAGAGGGAGAGAGATGCGGCAACACAACTCTTACCTCAGGTAAGGGATCTCAGCGAGTGCTAACTGCAGTTTGGCTTCTTTGGTACGAGCATTGCAATGGAAGATATGAAGGACGATGGAATACCGGTCAAAAACTTTAACACCCCAAGTAGACTCCAACTCTTTCTAAAATATACAGACATAAATATCTTATCAATTCTCCTTCTCCAGAGAATAAATTGTGTAATGAAATGATAAATAAGCATAATGCAGCAAATAACACACACAAAATGCTGGTGGAACACAGCAGGCCAGGCAGCATCTATAAGGAGAAGCACTGTCGACGTTTCGGGCCGAGACCCTTCGTCAGGACTGCAGCAAATGATTATTTTTAAAAGTTTGATGATTCTTGTTTAATATTGGAACAAAAATAATGAACAATATCAAAAGCAAACCTAAATCTATCGTCTAAAATTCTCACAGGTCTGCAGCTAGAATTGAAAAAAATTCTTCTTTTAATAGGTATATAATTAATTCTTATTTTCTGTTCACAAAAATATAAAAGCCTTGACATGAAACAAACATCAAAGAAATTACTGTATATCATAATGGAAGAAAGAAAGATTAGCTTTATTTAAGACTGTAAGACATAGCAGCAGAGTTAGGCCCTTCAGCCCACTGAGCCCGCTCCACTATTTCATCATGGCTGATCCTAGATCCCATTCAACCTCATACACCTACCCTCTCACCATATCCTTTGATAGCCCGACCAATAGGAATCAATCAACTTCCACTTTAAATATACCCACGGACTTGGCCTCCACTGCAGTCTATGGCAGAGCTTTCCACACATTCATCACACTTTGCCTTAAAAAAATTCCTCCTTCCTTCTGTTCTAAAAGATCATCCCTCAATTTGAGGTTGTGCTCTTACATATCACATGTATGTCAAAACATAAGTGTTATGCATTGTTGTGAGTCAATGACTGACACAGTCTGATGTGTGATGGGTGCAGCCTGCAAATGTTACCACGTTTCTGGCACCAACAAAGCATGAGCATAACTGACAATGCAAAAGTCTTCTATAACTCGGGTGCCCAGGGCTTTTGCACTGTACTGTAGTAATTTTACGTACAGCTGCCCTGCTACTGCAAAAAAAACCATATTTCATGACATATGTGAGTGATGATAAACCTGATTCTGATATGGGTTTCTTTTGTGGACTGAGAATGGGAAGGGGGCTGGGAGAAGGGAATCACAGTTGGGAAAAAGGGAAGGGAAAAGGGAGGGAGTGGAAAGCACCAGACAGACATTCTGTAACAATTAATAAACCAATTGTTTGGAATCAAATGACCTTACCTGGTGTCTCAGGACTGGGTGTGTCTGTATTCCTTCTCTGCCACCTATTCCCCCCCTCCCCCCCTCTGTGGTGCTTCACCCTTGCCATT
Organism: Hemitrygon akajei; assembly: GCF_048418815.1. Classification (NCBI taxonomy): domain Eukaryota; kingdom Metazoa; phylum Chordata; class Chondrichthyes; order Myliobatiformes; family Dasyatidae; genus Hemitrygon; species Hemitrygon akajei. The sequence continues at coordinate 181,766,130 of NC_133127.1, forward strand.
CCCAACATCCTTTGCTCCCGCCAGATTTACAAAGTTGTTCTCCACTCCACGTTGACAAATATAGTAATGTGCAAAAGTCTTAGGCATCTAGGTATATATATTGTCAACAGTTTTGGGCCTCTTATCTCAGAAAGGATGTATTGTCATTGGAGAGAGTCTAGAGGAGGTTCAGGAGGATTACTCCAGGAATGAAGGAGTTAACATAGGAGTATTTGGCAGCTTTGGGACTGTGGTCACTGGAATTTAGAAGAATGTGTGGGGATCTCAATGAAACCTACCAAGTGTTGAAATGACTAGATAAGATGGATGTGGAGAGGATGTTTCCTCAGGTGGGGGTAACCAGAATTAGAGGGTACAGCCTCAATACTGATGGGTGACCTTTTAGAACAGAAGCAAGGAGGAATTTTTTTAGCCAAAGGGTAGTGAACTTGTGGAATGTTCTGCCAGACTGTGGTGGAGGCCATGTCAGTGGGTAAATTCAAAGCAGAAGTTGATAGATTGCTGATTGGTTGGGGCATGGTGAGAGGGCAGTTGTATGGGGTTGAATGGGATCTGGGATCAGCCATGATGAAATGACGGAGAAGTCTTGATGGGATGAATGGCCTAATTCTGCTCCTATGTCTTATGGCCTTGTACATGTGCCTAAGATTTTTGTATAGAACTGTACATTTTTGGAAGGTGGGAGGAAACTGGAACACTCAGAGGAATGCCACATGGTAATGGGGAGAACGTACAAACTCTTTAGAAACAGCAACAGGACTTGAACCTGATCTTACAGCATTATGCTAACCACTGAAAGTTTCTGTATGGCCTTCTACAAATGTAAGTTAGTATTGTATTGAATTGATTTTATTTGAATTGGATACATTGCATGTTTTCTAGAATGAAATACTCCAATAAATAAATAATTTTTAAGATTTAAAGAATTTATATCTTCCTTTACAAGTTTCTCCGGCAGGCTCCAGCTAACAATGCAGGTTTTGTAGACCACTTTCCAGTATCTTCACTGAGTGTGACTTGGCTAGTGAGAGCACTCTCAGTCTATTTGGCTTTGGGATACATCACAACTAGAGCAGCTAATATACTCATTAAATGATCAGGAGCATTTGCTTTTTAGTGTCTGGGGATTACAGGATCAGATTCTGAGCAGGAAGCATAAATTACCTTAAATCCAATGAAGGCAATCCAGCTAAGTTACTATAGTAGGAAAGTCAGATCTATAACATTCTTACTTAGTAAACTCAGTTTTACACTCAGAATACTGAGAACAGAACAAAACAATATAGCACAGGAGCAGGCCCTTCGCCCCACAAACTTGTGCCAAACTAATTAAATCAGTAAGCTAATGCCCAACTAAACTAATCCCTTCTGTCTACACAATGCCACATTCCTCTATTCCCAATGTATTCATGTGCCTGTCTAAAACACTCCTAACCACCTCTATTTTATTTTCCTCTGCCACTCAGGGGGAATGTGCAGATTCCACATACACACACACACACCTACACCTGGGTCTCTGCAGCTTCAATATTATGAACTATTTTCTAACATACAATAGTGCTTCTGTGTAAGTATCACAGATCTGACATATTAAGCTCTTCACTCATGATACGCAAATTAACAGCCTCTGCTGGTGCAATAATACCACCAAAACTCTGTAAACTGTTACTGAGTATTAGGGATCATGGAGATGATACCTATATATTCCAGGACAATTTAAGATATGGACAAATGCATGGGCACACTATCATCATCAGTTTCCCCTCCCAGCTATACACCAACTTAATTACATGCTGGTCCTTCACTGGTACTGAGTCTAAATTCTGAAACACACTCCTCTTCAGCACCAAGGTGTACCAGAAGTGCTGCGGTTGTTTTAGAAGTTCGATAGCCAGGCTCTTAAGGGCTATTAGGAATGGGTAATAGATACTTAACAGACATGAACAACATTTTAAAGACATTTGAACAGATACATGGATACGAAAGTTTCCCAACCTAGAGTCCATGGACCCCTTGGTTAACGGCAGTGGTCTAGGGCATAAAAAAGGTTGTGAAACCTTGCTTTAGAGGGATACAGGTTAAATGTGGGCAAATGGGCCTAGCTTAGCCAGCATATGCCAGTTAAGCCAAAGAGCCTATTTCTGTGCTGTATAACCCTGTGGCTCTAGATGTTCATATTCCCAAAAAGGTAAATTAAAAATAACTTTTATCCTTGTGATTGTCCTAGTTCTTGCTGTCAGCTATTTAACATGTAACACATCACGATCAATTCTTTCTTAATGCATTCTGCTCATGTGAAGCTCTTTACCTCCGATATTGCAGACAGTCTTTCAACATTCATAAATACTGCAGTAACTTGTGGCATCCCTTTAATTATTTCTGTAAAACAATTGTACTTAAATTAAATTGCTTATAATTCCATTACTGGAGCAGTTAATCTTCAAAATTATTATTAAGCAATTGTTTTCAGGTGTCTTGAGTTTATAAAATAAAAGCTGATAAAGATACAAGGCTTCTACTACAACAAAGGATCGCCAAAGTAGCTTGATCATATAATAGTACAATAACTACACAAACTTGCTAGTGTTCCAATAAAAGTTTCTTAAAGTTGAATGGCAACCTACAGCAAATTCATAAAACTAAGTTTTATTGGTTAGTATTATTTTTAATGCACTGATGAAGTTCAGTGAGACACTTGAAATTTAAATGGTTAACTACCAGAAAAGGCAGTGTAAAGATATTAACTAGATATCAGTATCATTTTCAGTCATATTTTCAAAATATGATATCTAGACTTTTTAAAAAACTTTTTTATTGTGTTTTCAAATAGTTACAGAATAAAAGTGTGTGAAAAAGAAAATATGTGTTACCCATCCCCCCTCCCCTTAACCCCTCCCCCCTAACATCCCTATAGAAAAAAAGAAAGAAAGAAAGAAAAAAAAGGAATGCCTGGATATTGGAGGATCCCCACATGCTCCATGGAGTTCGTAATAACTTTAGTATATATATTTATTTATTTCCCCAAGTAACCAATTATTTCATCTTCGGAGCACCTATATATTTAATCCTATCTTTTGTAAATAAGGGCGCCAAATTTTCAAAAATGTTTCATATTTATCTCTTAAATTATAAGTAATTTTTTCAAGTGGAATACAGCCATAAATTTCTTTCTTACAACGATCTATACTTAAATATGTATCCGATTTCCAAGTAACTGCAATAGCTTTTTTGGCTACTGCCAATGCAATTTTTATAAATTCTTTCTGATATTTATTCAATTTGGATATTGGTTTTATCCCTTCAATATCACCTAGTAAAAGTAATATTGGATTATGTGGAAGTTGTATTCCAATAACTTGTTCCAATAAAACTCTTAAATTTGTCCAAAAAGGTTGAATTTTAGAACAAGACCAAGTAGAATGTAAAAAAGTACCAATTTTGTATGTATAATTTGATTCAAAAACAGGCAATTAAACAAGGAGTCCATAAGTCAAGACAAAAATGGGAAAGTGATTTGAATATTAAAATTGAAGAAAAAAATTGGTCAAGACTATGTCTTGAGAGTATGACAAATACAATAAATGTCCGATTAAGATTAGTGCAATACAATTTTTTACATCAATTATATATGACACCACAAAAAATAAATAAATTAAATCCAAATTTATCTGATCAGTGTTTCCGATGTAACCAAGAAATTGATATTTAGACTTTTTAAATAAGTTTTTACCTGTAAGAGTCTCAAAATTGCCTTTGCCAAAAACTAGTTTGTTATCTGGATTTTTTGTAGAAAGGATGAGTTTATCAACAACCTGCCAGTTGGGCAAAGTATTTACAAGAGCAACTGCTTCGGCCATTTGAAGTTCACCTTGTGAAAGAAGAAAGGAAGAATGAGATAATCTCAAATTAACAGTGCAAATAAAACAATGCACAATCGCATCTGGTCTGGAGTAGTTTAATCCTGCAACAAGGCACCAGACGGCCGATGAACAGAGCCTATTCATATAACAGTGTGAAAATAATGTTAAACCAATGCATATGCAAACAACTAACAAGAATGAAAGAAGAAAAAAAAGCGTAAACCAAGAATATCTTAAATCTTGAAATACAGAAGAACTGCACTGGGGAGATTGTGTAACAAGACTAAATTTCAACATTGATGCAGCCTATCAACACATTCAGATACAAAGGATTAGAGCATAGTTATTGAATGATCTAGATAATTTGGTTTAAGAGTCTGAGAAAAGAAGGCATGCTAATACCTCTACTTTCTTAGAAGCTCGTTTACATTTGGCATGTAACCACAGGCTTTGATGGGATAAAACAGAACTAGATTGCACGTGCAAGAACTATGATGACTATATTATAATTATGATCCAACAAATTCAACAGAGAATTTAGGACGAACATCTGCACAAACAGTGGCAAGATTGTGGAACTCACAAACAGAAGGAGGTAACAGCAGGCATATATTGTAAGGGATAAAATTAATGAACTATGTTATTGAGGATAGATATGAAGATTAGAGGATAAAAACGTTCACATACACATGGTGTTGAAAAGACTCGATATGAGCAAGTGAATTAGGGCAGGAAAATGTCACTCAGTCATCTGAGCATCATCATCATCATTACGTACAGTGTTGTATGACGTGGATATTCATGGTCTTTGACCATGATTGTGCTTGCCACATTCTTCTACAGAAGTGGTTTGCCACTGCCTTCTTCTGGGCAGTGTCTTTACAAGACGGGTGACCCCTGCCATTATTAATACTCTTCAGAGATTGTTTGCCTGGCGTCAGTGGTTGTGATGTGCACCAGCTGTTCGTACGACCATCCAACAACTGCTCACATAACCTGGATCAGGGGCTAAGCAGGTGCTACACCTTGCCCAAGGGTGACCCGCAGGCTAGCGGAGGGAAGGAGACCTTACACCTCTTTGGTAGAGACATATCTTCACCCTACTACCCACTATTTAGTAATGTTCATAGCTGATCGGCTTGTAATCTCACCTCCATATTTCTGAATATCCACTACAACTTTTCACCCCCTGTTTATTCAGAACATATCACTGCCTTGAAAGTATCTGAAGGTTCTTTCTGCTGTGCTTTCAGGAAGAAGTTCCAAAGACTTACCATCACATGGAAAAATCAATCTCACCCACAGTCCAAGGATGTACCAGTAGTTAAGTTAATTGGTCATAGTAAATTGTCCTGTGATTTGGCTAGGATTAAATCGGGGGAAATACTCGGCAGTGTGGCCCGAAGGGTTGGAAGGGCCTATTCTGTGCTGTACCTCAAGAATGAATGAACAAATAAAGTTGCCCTCAGGACTAAGTTCCCTCTCACTCTTCCAAACCATTAGATATGTCTAACCTGTCCAGTCTTTCCTCATTCCAGGTACAGGTTTAAAAAGACTTTTTCTGAACTCCTTCCAACACATTAACACATGAAGAAAGTGACTGATTTGTGCACAGACCACCATTACCAATCATACCAATGCTCTAAATAACTGAAGCAAATCATCCCAACTTGTGTATTCAATTCCCCTGGTAATAAAGATTAAACTTCTACTGCTTTTCTAATTAATTACTGCACTAATCTTTTGCAAATTATTCAGAAGGAGACCCAGATCTCTCTACATCTCTACTGCAATATTTTACCAGTTACATAATCTGAACTAATGTTCATTTTCCTATCCAAGTGTACAGTTCCACATTTTCCCACATGGTATTCCATTTGCCAGATCTTTTCCCACTCACTTAACTTGGATCTCTTGGTTGTCTCCGTATGTCCTCACCACCACTTGCTTTTCTCCAAGTGTCTGTGTTAACATCAAATTTAGTAACCATGCCATTAGTACACCCATCCAAGTCATTTAAACAGACTGTAGAAAATTCTGGCCCTACCATCAATCTCAGTGGAATACTACTCATTATATTTTGCCAGCGAGAAAAAGAGACATTTATGCCTCATCTTTATTCCCCATTAGCCAGTCAATTTTCATAACGCAAACACGAGGAAGTCTGCAGATGCTGGAAATTCAAGCAACACACACAAAATGCCGGTGGAGCGGAACAGGCCAGGCAGCATCTATAGGAAGAAGTACAGTCAACGTTTCGGGCCAAGACCCTTTGTCAGTCAGCTGTATTTCTTCCTGTAGATGCTGCCTGGCCGACTGCATTCAACCAACATTTTGTGTGTGTAGCCAATTTTCAGTGTGTGATACTATGTTAAATTTTATTTTCCACTGCAAATTTAATTCAGCACCTTACTGAATACTAGTATACACCACTGAAACATATTTTATATTAGTTAGTAACAAGTTTACCTGTTGTGAGATGTTGTTTCTTTGCTCCCCACTTAACATTTGGATGAACAACAAATACTCTGTGCCCTCCTTCAGAAGGAGCAAATGCTTGTCCCTGAAGAAGTTCTTCATATTCACTCTCTTCTATTTCACAGTCCAGTTCCGTTATCACCTCATCATCCCCACCACCTTGCTTTTCACTTCTTGATTTCCTATTGCAAGTATCTTTCGTGCTTTTTGAATTACTCTGACTTGTGGCAAAACACCTCACAGAGTTCCATGATAAATTTCGGGGGCAGAGATTTTTCAATAAATTAATAGGGACATTTTTGTTCATCAGAACCAGTTTTGGCTGGTAAAACAGCAAGTCTGATATCCTCCTACAAGTTAGGGTTGAACATAATTTCAAAGAGTAGAGTCTGTTCAGGAGATGTGGTAAAGGCATTTTCGAGATATTCCTTAGCAATCCCATGGCTGCAAGAATCACTTGGACACCAAGGTTAACAGGCTGAAGTTTCCAAAACCACGTGCTGATGACATCTTTATGGCAGGTAATTAACAGCCATAACAAAAATTAACAGCAAAATAACTCTCTAGAACCAAACCTAAACGCCAGGAAACTCGGCAGCTTTTGACAACCAGAAATTGCTCCTGGAGCCTTCAGAGGTATAATCTCCGTCCCCAATTCTAATCTGTAGCGTTTATTTCAATATATCTTTATCACACCCTGATCAGCCCACACACAAAAAAAACTTCAGCTGTCTGGCACGAACTAAGTTTGATTCCAAACATTTCAGTAACACAGTCATCCACATCGGTTTGGCTCCTCACTGTTCTGGTTTCCTCGGCCGGAACGATTAAACTGGGACACCCAAACAGACCCGTGCGATTATAATATGCGATTTTTTGAAGGACAATCTTAAAGCATTTAGTCATAACAGATTATTACAATGCTGCTAGTAAAACAAATTATTTTGGGTTGTAAGGGTGACCAAGCTGTCAGTGTGACCCCGTGCTGACCCATCAAGCCGGTACGGCGCTGATTGCGCTCCGGGCTGCTGTCGGCTGTTGTCCTGGTAACGATGGCAGCCGTGGGTCGGACGGAGCCGCTACGGGAGCCCTGTTGTTACCAGCGCCGCTTCCGAGGTAGGGTCGGGAATCACCGGCACACATTTAACTAGCACCAGGGGCTTTCGATCGAGGCGCCCTTGAATGGGGAGACACCTGATGTGTAAATTAATCACAAAGTCGTGTGATCGCCGTGCCGGGGTCCGGAGCTCTGGAACTCCCTCCATCACCCTTTCCATTTAGATCCCTTCGCTCCCACCTACCCCCATCTCCCCCTCTTTTTGGGCGCCCCTCAAACCTTGTCCTTGACTGAGCACTTACCTTAGTTTCTCCTTGAGTCAAGTTTTAGGAGTGAAGCTGCTGTCAGGCTTTCGGCATGTTAACGGGACTTAGATGAATGGGAACTGTGGTTGGGCGAGAGGTTAAACTGCGGCCTGGTTTTTCCCTTCCCAGGCAGATGTTGAGAACCATAAAATGTAGGAGTAGAATCGAGCCATGCGTCCCATCGAGTCTATACCATCATTCAACCATATCTATTTTTTTTCTCTCGACCCGTTCTTCCGCCAAGATGTAGTTCAAGGCAGTGACAATACCACTACGGGATCCAAGTGTATATATATTTATTCATGCATGGAGTATAGATATTGCTGATAATTTATTGTCCACCCCTAATCCCCTAAAATGACTAAACAATGAAGAATTAATCAAATTTATGGGCTGCGGCCGTGTAAAGGTAAGCAGTCAGATAGCTTTGTCCAAAGGGTAGGAGTGAACATAGAACATGGAAAAATACAGCACACGAACAAGCCTCACAACATCTGTGCTGAGAATGAGGCCAAGATAAATTAATTCATTCTGTCAGCACATGATTGATATCCCTACATTCTTCACCTATTTAAAGGCTTCTTGAACATCATTATTGCTTCTGCTGCCATTGCCACTACTAGCAGATTGTTCCAATCATCCAAACAAAACTGCCTCATACATCCCCTTTAATCTCTTCCTCTCTCTAAACTCTCTAGTATTTGACATTGCTATCCTGGGAAAAAAAGATTCTGCCTACCCTATTTATGCTTTTCATAATTTTATAATTTTTTAGCACGTGTCTTCCCTCAGACTCCTATACTAAAGAGAAATGATAACCAGATAATTTTTATGACAATTCTGTAGCTTCAGGTTTGATATTTTTTGATAAAGTAAACTAATTTGGCGGTGGTGGTGGGGGAGACCGGAGTGATAGGGATGTTGGTTTACAAGCAGAGGTGATGTACAGTGAGACTGTCAGGAGGGACAGGCAGATGATAGGGCAAAATTGCAGTCAGTGGGATGGATTGCACTGTAAAAGGGGGCCAACATTGAAAAGGGTGACAAATACAGGACTGAAGGTATTATATTTGAATGTATAGCAAAAAAAAAGGTAGATGATCTTGTAGTGCAGTTAGTGATTGGGAAGTATGATGTTGTGGGTATCACAAAGTCATAACTGAAATATGATTGTAGTTGGAAGCTTAATATATGAGGATACACAGTCTATTGAAAGGACAGGCAGGTAGGCAAAGGAGGAGAGTAGCTCTGTTGGTAAAAAAAAAGAAATCAAATCTTTAGAAGGAGGATGTAGAATCCTTGTGGGCAAAGTTAACAAACTGAAAGAGTAAGGAAACTCTGATGGAAGTTATTTAAAGACCTCCAAACAGTAGCCAAGATGTGGTACACAAATAGATAGAAAAAGCATGTCAAAAAGACAATGTTACATTAGTCAAGGGGGATTTCAATATGCAGATAGATTGGGAAAATCAGTTGATGCTGGATCCCAAGGGAGAAAATTTATGGAGTGCCTCCCAGATAGCTTTTTGGAGCAGATTGTGGATGAGCCCACTAGGGGATCAGCAATTCTAGATTGGGTGTTATGTAATGAACCAGATGTGATTAGGGAGCTTAAGGTACAGGAACTCCCTGGAAACAATGATCATAATATGATAGAATTCATCCTGCAATTTGAGAGGGAGAAGCTTAAGTCAGATATATCAATACTACAGTGGATGATGGCAGAGCAGCAACAGCTGTAATTTCTGGGAGAAATTTGGAGGGTGCAGAATAGATAAATCTCAAAGACGAGGAAGTATTTGAAAGGCAAGATGATGCAACCATGGCTGACAAGGGAAGCCAAAGCCAACATAGATGCAAAAGAGAGGGCATAAAAAAGAGCAAAAATTATTGGGAAGAGAGAAGATTGGGAGATTTTTAAAAACCAACAGAAGGCAACTAAAAAGCCATAAGGAGGGAAAAGATGAAATATGAAGGTGGGCTAGCCAATAATACCAAATTGATACCAAATGTTTTTTCAGATATACAAAGAGTAAATGCGAGGTGAGAGTAAATGTTTGTCTGCTGGAAAATGATGCTGGAAAGATGGTGATGCGGGACAAGGAAATGTCGGAGGAACGGAATAAGTAATTTGCATTAGTCTTCACTGTGGAAGATACTAGTAGTATGCCAGAAGTTCAAGAGTGTCAGAATGCAGAAGTGAGTGAAGTTGCTATTACTAGGAAGATGGTGCTTGGGAAACTGAAAAGTTTGAAGGTAGATAAGCCACCTAGACCATATGGTGTATACCCCAGGGTTCTGAAAGAGGTACCTGAAGTCATTAGTGGAGACATTAGTTATGGGCTTTCAAGAATCAATGGATTCCAGCATGATTCCAGAGGACTGAAAAGTTGCAAATGGCATTCCACTCTTCAAGAAGGGAGGGAGGCAGAAGAAAGGATAGGCCATTTAGTCTGACCTCAGTTAAGGATGTGGTTTCAGGATACTTGGAAGCACAGGACAAAATAGGCCATCGTCACGTTGTACTGTACGTCATCGATTTGGATGATGGAGTTGATGGCTATGTGTCCACGTTTGTGGATGAAATGAATATAGGTGGAGGGGAAGGTAGTATTGAGGAAGGAGAGGGGCAGCAGAAAGACTTAGATTCGGAGAATAGGCAAAGAGGTGGCAAATGGAATATAGTGTCAAGAAGTATCTGGTCATGCACTTTGGTAGATGGAATAAAAGCATAGACTATTTTTTCCCTTTTTGCACATTGTGCCGCAATGGGTGGCATTCTGCCGTTTCCATAGCATTTGACTCTTTAAGAGGCCGAGTTACTAGCTTGACGCTCAACCTGGCATGGATGGAAAGCGTGCAAGGAGCTGGCCAGATTCCAGCTTTGGACCATTTGTTTCAAAGCCCAGTGCTGACACCACTACATGATCAGCTGGCTACAGAATATTTTCTAAATGGAGAGAAAGTACAAAAAACTGAGATGCAAGCCGATTGGGAGCCCTTGTACTGGATTCCCTGAAGGTTTATTTGCAGGTTGAATTGTTTGTGAGGAAGGTGAATGCAACGTTAGCATTCATTTCAAGAGGACTAGAATATAAAAGCAAGGATATAATGCTGAGCAACACACACAAAGTACTGGAGCAACTCAGCAGACCAGGCAGCATCTATGGAATAGAGTACAGTCAACGTTTCAGGCCAAGACCCTTCAGCTGGATTTTTACATTTTCTGTTGTTTGTAACATAACGCTGAGGCTGTATAAGGCACTGGTGAGGCCTCACTTGGAGTATTGTGAACAGTTTTGGATCCGTTATTTAAGAAAGGATGTGCTGACATTGGAGAAGGTTCAGAGGAGGTTCACAAGAATGATTCTGGAAATGAAAGAGTTATTATATGAGCAGCAATTGAAGGCTCTGGGCCTGTATTTTCAGGAATGTAGAAGAATGAATGGGGATCTCATTGAAAACTATTGAAAGGCCTAGATAGAGTGGACATGAAGAGGATGTTTGCTTTGGTGAGGGAGTCTGCGACTAGAGGGCACAGCCTCAAAATAGAGTGACATCCATTTAGAACAAAGGTGAGGAGGAATTTCTTTAGCTAGAGGGTTATAAGTCTGAGTGTGGTGTTGCCACAGACAGCTAGGGAGACCAAGTCATTGGCTATATTTAAGGCAAAGGTTGATAGGTTCTTGATTAGTCAGGGCATGAAGGGAGAAGGCAGGAGGTTGGAGCTGGAAATGGATCAGACTTGATTAAATGGTAGAGCAGATGGGCCAAATGGCCTAATTTGGCTCCAATGGTCTCATGGAATATTCCTGATGTATTTAGTACTTGAAAGTCTCCAACTGCCATAGTACAATTCCCATCCTTCTGGATATTGGTCTTGACTATGCTAGTTTAATTACTTCATGACTAAGCTGCCCCATTCTATTTTGTGTGGTACATAAACAAAAAAATGCTGTAAAAAACTCTGGAGATCAGGCAGCATCTATGGAAAGAGAAGCAGTCAACTTTTTGATGGGCAGTCCTGACGAAGAGTCTCAAAACCAAAACATTGATTGTTTCTCTTTCTACAGAAACTGCCTGACCTGTTGACTTTTTCCAGCATTTTTTGTGCATCTACAGTTCTTTTTATTTCCACTTTTTATAAAAAGTCTGCACCTACAGTACTGTGCAAAAGTCTTAGGCACATATATATAGCTAGGCTGCCCAAGACGTATTTAGCACAGTCCTGTATTTGTCAATGTGGAGTGGAGAGCGAGTTCGTAAATCTGGTGGGAGCAAAGAATGTTGGGATGGTAAGGTTGTGGGATAGGAAGCAGATGAGTGCTGGGGTGGGGGAATGGTGGCGTGGGTGCAGCCACATCCAGCCCTGAGATAACAGGCAAGGGCATTTGATTTCAAACAACTGGTTTATTGATCATTACATAATGTCTCTCTGGTGCTTCCCACTCCTTCCTCTCTCCCTTCCCCTTTTCCCAATCATGATGCCCCTCTCCCTGCCCCCTTCCCACTCTCAGTCCACAATAGAGGCCCACATCAGTATCAGGTTTATTATCACTCACATATGTCATGAAATTTGTTACTTTTTTCCAGCAGTAGTACAGTGCAACTGTTACGTACACCGTAACAGGTTAAAAAGAACCAGCAGAAATGGACACACCTGGAGTCTGAGTCTGCCGTTATAAACTCTATTTTATTAGTAACTACGTGAATAAAGTAATATAAAACAAGATAAGGCAAAACAGGTTAGCAGAGTATATGCATATATATAGGTGAGTAAATAAGGTTCCCAAGCTTCCCCAGCTCAGGTGATTAGGTGATACAGTCTTACGGTGGTATGGTAAGTAATCAGTTCAGTTCTGGAATTTGATTTGAGTAGAGTTGGAGAGGGAGAGAGATAGAGAGTTGGTTTGTTTTCCAATGCCGATGCCGATCCTCCACATCGTCCTCCTGTTCCCGAAACTTATCTAAAGTCACTACTTGTGACCACAAGAAGTGGAATGCCGGTCTTCCACAGTGAGCTATCAACCCAGGCCAGTGTTAAACACACTGATAGCTCCCCACCGGTCACTCCTTGGTCCACACTGTGAGCAAAAACCCCACCCTTGTTCTGGGCACACAAAGCTCACCAGTGTCCTCCTTGCCTCTGGCATCATGTGTCTCCTGTGTGTGTCTTGTGTGTCTGATTAAAAAGTCGACTGACCTTGCATATATCTCCAAGTGCTGAACGCAAGCTGTCCATCATATAACTCCGCCTTTCAGTTTCCAAGGCAACTCAGACTTTCTCAGTCGTCCTGCTGCTGAATTAGCACACAAGCTGTTCACTCCCTCTCTCTCTCTCCCTTTTAAAGGAACAGTCCACTTTAGAATAATCCTTCAGATCTCATCACAGCAACACATAAAATTATTACAGTATTCTGCAAAAGTCTTAGGCACCTTAGGCACACTTTTCATTGTCTTAACTGTTAAGTTAATATAACTAAGAACAATTAAATAGACAAGGCATAGAAGGATATGGTCCTAATGGGCAAATAGGATTATGTCGATGGGAAATAAAGGTTGGCATAGATGTGGTCATCCAAAAGTGACTTCTGTGCTCTGCAACTCTATGATTCTATGAATTAACATTATTCTCTTTTTGCTTGTTCCATGTTCAGTGGATATTAATATTAAGAAGCCCCTTCAACCTACCCATCTAAGCAGTGAGCAAATAGCTGTGGAGATCTGGTCACTCTGCTTCCAGCTTGATCTTCTTATTCGGGCAGAGGTGCATCAGGTAAGTAATGTTGGGCTAATATAGTGTGAACAATGGTTGATAATCAATAACTGACCCAGAATACATTAGCTACAAAGTAACTGCCAAAAATATTTGAAATGAGACTTAACATGTTTAAGAATGAAAGTACATTAACTTCTGTGTGATTTTTGGGAATTTGTAGGAAGTGTGCATTTTATAGGAACTGAGTAAAAGAATGTGGCATTCTTTACATTACAATTAAATTATATGACTAATAAACAAAAGTTAGCAAAATATACTTCTGCAGCCTGCACCATAAGCATGCCATCACCATATTGTAGTTCTGAATACATGAAGGTAGAAATAATTTATTTTTGCTTAAATTCAGGTGTAAATTCATGAGTAGTAATCTCCCACATTCTTCTGTCAATGTCTTTTAATTATGCCTTCCCTCCTTAACTGCTTTCATTTACTCAATGGCCAAATAACCTATTTAAAAATTATCCCCATAGTCACCTTTCGGGCAGGTGGGACCTGTCAACCTTGGACAGCGGCCCACCTGGAGAAGGAAAACTCTGATTTTAAACCTCCGCTGCCTTGCAGCCATACCCACCAATGGGAAAGACTTTGGGAGTAAACCCCGAGGAAGATATCTGGAGCAGGGGTCCTTAAGGCAGTTTGATGTTGTTCACAACTTCACGCTGGCAACCTCTGTGACGACACTGGTGCCAAGCTGTATCGGTGCTTGCCCTTCCCTTGGACTACATCAGTGATGTGGAGAGGGGGAACTGGCTGCATGAGCAACAGCTGGTTCTTCAAATGTTCCTGCCCAGGCTTATGCCCTGGAGAGGACACAGTCCACCAGGGGCACAAACCCATGGTTCCCTGGGATCGATGGCTGCCTACAATAGACACCCTGTTTTCACCCTATCAGTGATATTCACCACCTGCCACTCACCCTGTAGCTTTACAAGTTTCCATTATCTCTTTTTCAGTCCTGCTGAAGGTTCTCTGTCCTGAAACATTAGCTCTGTTGCTCCTCCATGGATTCAGCCTGATCTGCTGAGTATTTCCAGGCTTCTCTTATTTATTAAAGTTTTGCACAGCCCTCTGAATTAAAAAAAATCTTTTGTTATCTAGTTACAGGAACAGCTAAGAGAAGATAAAAGCCCTGTGGAATCAGAATCTTTTCATACAAGAGGTAGGTATAGTTATACTTTTAAAAATGTAAATTAAAAAATGACGAATGCTGGAAAACTGCAAAACAGCAAATTCTTGTAATGTTCATTAGATCATACAGCGTCTGTGGAAAAATGAACAGAGTTGGTAACCCAAACCAAAGACTCAGAAAGTGAGAGATTCAAAATAGTTTTAATTTGTAGAGAAGGTAGGGGAGTGATGGATAGGACAAAGGTTGAAGCCAGGATTGTTGTGGGAATAAGATACAGAGGAACATATGGCCAGTAGGTTAATAGAGGAAGTTAGAGAGTGCGGATGCAAACAAAGGAGAATAAATAGTTGCAAAAATGCTTCTGGGTGTGTTGCAGTCTTCTGGAGTCAATACTGAATTCAATCACTTCAGGTAATTTGCTTGCTCTGCCTGTATCAGAAGAGGCCATTTCTACTCTTAAGTCATCCATCTGTGATATTGGCAGACTTTCTCCTTCTTCATGAGCAAAGCCTTTCTTGCTGGATATGTCCTATAGCCCTGTATTTTCTGATGTTTTATACTCTCTTTGCTCATATTGTCAGTCTAATTGCCTTTTCAATTTTTATTACAATAATAACATTTTTAGGCAAAAATATACTGTAGTGACCATATGATTTCTGTTGTAGTTGGTTCCAACACTGAGATGCCCTTTGATGTCCTGGCTGAAGTTTTCTGAAGTAGATGATGTACAGGTTGGTCATCCACAAGCTGAGAGCAATGAGAAAGATGTGTTTGCAAAAAGAGTGAGAGATAAAGGGAGACAGGCTGGGCTATCAAAATCAGGTGTGTTCTATATCCAAAGTATAACCAATTCACTAATTTGACTTCAGAGTTAACAAAGACCTAGAAGGTAATCATTTGCTTGAACTATAACACAACTGTGGAGATTACAGAACTAAATAACGACACTCTTACAGCTTGGGGCCTCAAAGTTCAATTCCGACACCATCTGTAAGAAGTTGTATGTCCTTCCCGTGAAGTGCATGGGTTTATTCCAGGTGCTCTGGTTTCCTCCCACAGTCCAAAGATGTTACAGTTAGTAGGTTAGTTGGTCATTGTAAATTGTCCTGTGATTAGGCTAGGGTTAAATAGGTGGGTTGTCAGGTGGTATGGTTCATTAGGCCGGAAGGGCCTGTTTTGTGCTGTATCTCTAAATAAATAAACCCAAGTAAGGCAGAATCATTATTGAGGACTTTTGCTTACCTTGGAAAAGTCACAAGTGGATGAGCAACAGTCATAGAGGACAGGTGCAAGATAAAGTTCTGCTTCATGTCAGAATGTTGAATTTAAAAAAGCAAAGCAAAGCCTATGATGCCTAAATGAAGTCATGTCTATGTTTTGTGATTATGTATCATTGGTGGATTTTGGTTATATGAAATAATTTTGGACAATAGCAAAAATTCACGTCAAAAGTTGACCTTTGAATTCTTCAGCATTCATGAAAGTGTGTTAATTTGTTATATACAGTGAGCTAACAACTCAGACATACTTGAAGGCTTGGGGCTTTGATGCATTTTCTGTTGTGCAAATGGAAATTAATGGACAGTCTGAGGAGCAGGGCCAGGGCTGAGGTTTACAGGGAAGAAATACTTGGCAACTGGTATCTGGGTTGTAGATTGGAGCCTAGAAGGATTGTGAATCACAGGCTTTGGTGTTAACCGACTATGTTTGTAGGTGTGCTTGAGTTGTATCAGTAAATGGTTATGAATTGGGGCAATGAGATGGATTGAGTACGTTTCCTGGGGTCTAGGAAAGTAACATAACTAAGGTAAAAATAACCCAAATCGGATTCCCATACCTTGGCTTCATTTAAATTGCATTAGTCAGTTCTATCAAAAACCTGCATTTTGAGAGTTTCAAGAGACATGCTTGTCTCTGAACACCGATCTAATTTCCCTGGCAGCAGAAAATTTATACCAAGAAATTCCTCTAGATTTATAGAGATTTTTTCTTGACATTCATTTTTTCTCTTCAGATGCTAACCATTCATGAGTTCCTTTTGCAAGATTGCTAATCTGGGATGACCTTCTACCATGGCTCATGTGTTCTGAGAAATAGGTTGTGATCATCTTGATATACTTAATACAAAAATAGTGACAAATAAAGCATACAGTTTATAAACACGAGCTGGAATTCTGTCATGGCCCCAAAAAAGAAGACATTTAATTGTGTGAAGAGTTTTAAAAATAATTATTAAAGAGTAGTAATTGGAATTTGGCAACTTTATTTAACAGTTGTTTAATTCTCATACAGGTATATATTATGTTGAAAGAATTAAACATTTTCTGGAGCATCTACCAGACCCTGTTCCACAGTTGGAGGTAACGTGTATTCACATCTAATAAAACTCTTAATTTTATAGTGGTGCAAATTATTGTTCCAGTCTACACATTTGTTAAGTTGCTTGAAAAATATATGCATTAAGAATCAAGTATCTCATTCCTGATCCACTAGTAATGATAACAGAAAGATCGTGAAACGTTTTTGAATCATTTTTCTACAGTAAAGGTGCTGTTTAAATATAAACTTTTTAAAAAATTAATAATTCTACCATTCTAAAGCAAGGAACTCTAAATTATAAAGTGTTTTCTAAATGGTGACTTCCTGTGGTATTGTTGTGTAGCTATATGACTCTCTATAATGCAAACTGCTTTTAACAGGATTACCTGGATTCTCAAGGATTGTCCACATTGTTTCCCCGTGTTGAAATATATGTGATCCATGGTAGACCTGTTGATATGCTGGAACGGCCTACTACAGATGGTAAGAATACTTTTGCATGCGGCAATGCTTTCAAGTATATCTAACAAATAAAAGTGTAACTGGATATCTAAACCAATATACAGCTTCAATCCTTTGGGTTGGATCTCTGACTTATTCTGCAGAGAAAGGTGCACCGTATACCAAGTGAATAATTATTGAAAAGAATAAGGTGTGCTTTGAAAAATTTCATCTTTGAAGTGGAGCACACTAACATCTTTTTGGATAACTTTATTCACCGCAACTCTGAACTGATTCTACGACTTACAGACTCACTTTCAAGTACCCTTTATAACTCATGTTCTCAGTATTTTTATTTGCACAGTTTGTCTTTTGTGCATTAGTTGTTTGTTAGTCTTTGTTTATGTATAGTTTTTCATAAATTTTATTGTAGTTCTTTATGTAAATGCCTGCAAAAAAATGAATCTCAAGGAAATATATGGTAACATATACATACTTTGATAGTAAATTTGAAGCTGGAACATTGTCATAAATGTTTTTATCTTTTTTTGCATTGTTTTAAATATGTTTAGGGAAGGGGATAGACAGATTGGTTAGAAATCAGCCTCCAGTCAGTCTGTTAATAATAATGATGTCTATTGCTTTATTTCAGAAAGTTTTTTAATCAACATTTGCTCTAGGGGAATTGGGAATGATCTTCCTGCTAGCCAGTGACATGCTCAATTCATGAATAACTGAAACAAAATTCTAAACATCCCAGAAGAAAACATAAAATTGGTTGCTGGGTAAGACCGTAAGATACAGGAGCAAAATTAGGCCATTTGGCCCATAGAGTCTGCTCCACCATTTTCATCATGGCTGATCCATTTTCCTCGCAGCCCCAATCTCCTGCCTTCTCCCCGTATCTCTTCATGCCCTGACTAATCAAGAATCTGTCAACCTCTGCTTTAAATATGCCCAATAATTTGGTCTCCCACAGCCGCCTGTGGCAATGAATTCCACATATTTATCACTCTCTGGCTAAATAAATTCCTTCTCATCTCCAATCTAAATGGTCATCCCTCTATTTTAAGGCTGTGTCTTCTGGTCTTAGACTCCCTCACAATAGGAAACATCCTCTCCATATCCACTCCATCGAGGCCTTTCAATATTCAATATGCTTCAATGAGATCCTCCCTCATTCTTCTGAATTCCAGTGTGTAGAAGCCCAGAGCTATCAGATGCTCCTTATATGATAATCCTTTCAGTCATTTTTGTGATTTGAACCCTCTCCAATGTCAGCAAATTTTCCTTAGATAAGAGGCTCAAAGCTGCTCACAGTACTGCAAGTGAAGCCTCGTTAGTGCCTTATAAAGCCACATCTTTGCTTTTGTATTCTAGTCCTCTCAGAATGAATACTAACATTGCATTTGCCTTCGTCATCACTGAATCTCCTGCAAATTAACCTTTAGGAAATTCAGCATGAGGACTCCCAAGTCCTTTTACACCTCAGATTTTTAAAATTTTCTCTCCATTTGGAAAGTAGTCTACGCTTCTATTATAAGGAAGATTATAAAAATAAAGGGGGGAGGAATAGGGCAAGATAAGAGAAACTAATAATGAAAACATTTCAAATGTAAATATGAACAACACATATTTATAAATGGAAAGTTTTATGGCTTCAATTTTCTAATTTGTATTCTCAAGGAAAAAGGGGATTTAAAAACATGAAGGCTAGAGAATGTGTCTCTATAGCTTCACCTGGAGTTCTTCATGACAAATGAACAAATTAATAAAGATAAATTTCTGGACACCAAAATGTATAAAGCTTTGTATTGCAAATGTGTTACTGATGTTGTTGCATTCTTCAGTGACTAGCTTACAATCCTAATGGGGCAGAGCAGGCTTCAGATTCTTGTATAGATTTGAAATGATGGTTTTATTATCATTTAATGCAGTTGAATGAATCACAAAATACAACATGAATCACAGCATCTAGAATAGCGCCAAACTTGTTCATATTACTTGCAGAATACAGTAATTATTTGCTGCCTGCGCTTTTTAAAACCAGCTGCTATAATCAGCATTGCTGGGGTTATTATGCACTTAAACCAAATATAATGTAGTTTTGTTATTCTCAGATAACACAGTTGTAACTGTCTTCTACGATGCAATGCAGTGTTTTTTTTAATTTAGTTATATCACTTTGTCACAGTGATATTCAGGTATTTAAAAAAAACCCAATGTAGAACTTGTGTAGTTGGCATAAAACGTGGCTATATGAGCTGTTTAAACTCCACCATGGACGGTCCCAAGGCTGGCTTTGAAAGGAGGAGGGTTGGGCATTGGGTAAGCAATCCCATCCCATAAACACCCAGACCTACAGAAACACCAACAGAAGCTCCAAAGACCTCATTCCTGGGAGAGGAGGAACTTCAAAGATGGGCTGTACCTGGGGACAACATGAAAGACTGGCTAGTTGCTGTCAGTGGCCTATGCCCCAGCATAAATTGTTTAGAAGCTTGTGGTTGGAAACCCATAATATATGATGCATTATTTACATACTGTGCTGCAATTATTATCAGTTTCTTTTTCAGATTTAATTCCTTAGTAGAGGCTTAAAGTACTTTTCATTTCATTAAATTATAGTTTACTTTATTTTAATTTTTATTTAGTGTTGAAACTCAGCCCCATGGTTTCTATAACTTTTGCATCAAAGATGGCTTTTTGTTACGTACATGAAGAACTATGGGGGTTTTGAATTCAGGTGAGTTAATAACTAAGATAAACTGATTCTTCCCATTTAATTTGTGTAAATCTTCTAATAATTGCATTTTTTAAAAAAGAAGGATCTTTCTTTGAGCTTGGTAGTGTGAGGTTTGCGCTCATGCTTGTCCATACTCGATATTCTCAACCTTAAGAATATCAAGTATGGACATTTCTTAGGTTTTCTAGGAAATAAAAAAAAAAATGGAGGACAGTTAAGCTTTTCAAATGGTGGATTTCAAAGTCTTTTACCTTCAAGAGGAAGTAAGGGTAATGAACAAGTTACCCCTCAGATGACAACAGCTGTTAACAAAATGAAACTGACTTTCAGCAAACTGATGGCAGTGCATTGAAACCATCTGTTTTGTGGAATTGCTAGACTTCCAAATATATGGAATTGGAATTGCTTTCTATGAATTCTAGAATCACCATTTCTGACTGGAGGAAGTTGTATCAGATAAATAGCATTGGCAGGAGAAAGTTATATTAACTTTTAAAAACATCTAAGTAACATGGTATAATGCTGGTGTAAGTCCAGGAACAGTTTAATTGCGTAGTTTTCATTAAAGGAATGGTACATGAGAAATGGGAAAATCATTTATCTATAGGTATTAAACCTGATTGCTGTCTGTATCTTACTGTGTCTTCCTCCACCACCCCACCAAAGTCTGACAAAAATATTTTGAAATAGGTTTCTCAAAGTTAAATTCACACATCAAAGTATTTGCTTATCTCCATTTATTGTTTAAATTATGTATATGGTACACTGATGATTTATCGAGAAAGTAGTATTAGATTTCAGATGTGGAATGTAGCAGTCAGATTTGCATATTGAAAATAAATTTTGATTCTTTGAAGTCCTAAATGGGTTTATTCTGTCAGCATGTGCAGGCTTGCAAAACATTTGCTGTTTTACACAGTTTGGGGCAGCATAATAGCTTAGCAGTTAGAGTAATAATTTGCAGCACTGGCAATCCGGGTTCAATTCTCACCACTGCCTGGAAGGAGTTTGTTTGTTCCCCCCCGCCGTGATCACTTGGTTTCCTCTGGGTGCTCCAGTTTCCTCCCACATTGCAAAGACGTACAGGTTAGGGTTAGTAAATTGTAGGCATGCTATGCTGGTGCCGGAAGCATGGTGACACTGTGGGTGCTGCCAGCAAATGTTTTGTTCGTTGATGCAAACAATGTGCTTCACTCTATGTTTTGATGTACATGTAACAAATACAGCTGATCATTTGATCTTGCATTAATTTTAATGTAATCTTGATAATTCTTGGTCCATATTTGTAGCAAAGTTTTATTAAAATTTTTTTCAACAATGCTAATTTTTAAGTTCATGATTAGTATATGTTTCCATGTGTTCTTGCTGATATGATAACTTTCCCTACTTTGCTATTAGTTCTTACAGAAAGCAAGATGTTATTGTGCCAATCGTGGATGTTGAGTCTGGAGACTAAAGTTGTTCTGTTTGTTTTCATTACAGATTATTTTTCCCATATTGGGAAACTAAATCAACTTTTGGTTTTAAGTCAACAACTGGAAGATGATGTTCAACATCTGGGAAGTCATAAGTACATAGCACATCAACTTTCAGTCTTGTATGTGAGTGTTATCTTGATTTACCTCAAAGTGTATTGTAAAAATTGTTCTTTTGCTTTTTTGATGTAAAGTACTACCGAGCATCGGAGTCATTATGCTTTCTGTGTCCTCCCGTTTTTCCACTTCCTTCGCAAATTTCACTAAAATTAAAGAAGGCACTATTTCAGTAAAATACACCAGAAATTTGATTTTGATTGAAGGCTTGTAGGATTTTAGTAACAAGATTCTCAGTTTTGATGGCATTAAACTTTGTTACTGTATTCTTATGGATTAGAAATAGACTCGATGATTGCCTTGCCCACTGGGCAATGATATAGTTGTTCTTATTCCAGAGGATATTTATGTTCTTCTTCTAGAAAGTTTTGAATTATTTCAGTGGATATAATGCATTTGATGTACTAATAAGAGACATTGAAGCTAATTTCAAGGCTTTAAAATCTGCATTGGCTGTTGTTGAGAGTCCTGAAGAGGAGCCTCTTCTGCCATACCATTATGTAAACTGGTGAGTATGACTGGAAATGACTAGTAGATATGGGGAGGATGCTTGTTTGCAATCCACTTTGGAAATTATTCATTGGAAATCACTAAACAATTTA
Organism: Hemitrygon akajei; assembly: GCF_048418815.1. Taxonomy (NCBI): domain Eukaryota; kingdom Metazoa; phylum Chordata; class Chondrichthyes; order Myliobatiformes; family Dasyatidae; genus Hemitrygon; species Hemitrygon akajei. The sequence continues at coordinate 181,788,438 of NC_133127.1, forward strand.
AAATCTATGTTCAAAGTTCAAAGAAAATTTAATATAAAATAAATAAGCAGTGAATATTGAAAGCATGAGATGTAGATCCCTTGAATGTTGAGTCCATTGACTGTGGGAACATTTCAATAATGGGGCAAGTGAAGTTGAGTGAAGTTATCCCTTGTGGTTCAAGAGCCTGATGGTTGAGGGGTAATAGCTGTTCCTAACCTGGTGGTGTGGGTCCTGAGGCTCCTAATGGCAGAAGCAAGAAGAGAGCATGACCTGGGTGGGGGGGGGGGGGGGGGGTGGGGGGGTCCCTGATGATGGATTCTGTTTTCCTGCAACAACATTTCATATGGATGTGCTCAATGGTGGGGAGGGCTTTACCTGTGATGGACTGGGCTGTATCCTCTACTTTTTGCTGGATTTCCATTCAAGGGTATTGGTGTTTCCATACCAGGCTGTGGTGCAGCCAGTCAATATACTCTCCACAACACATCTACAAAGTTTGTCAAAAGTTTTAGATGTCATGCTGAATCTTCGCAAACTCCCAAGGAAGTAGAGGCATTGCTGTGCTTTCTTGGTAATTGCACGTAAGTGCTGGGCCCAGGACAGGCCTTCTGAAATAATAACACAGAGGGATGTAAAGTTGCTGACTCTCTTCACCTCTGATCCTCTGATGAGGAGTGGCTCATGCACTTCTGATTTCCTTCTTCTGAAGTCAATAATCAGCTCCTTGGTCTTGCTGACATTGAGTAAGAGATTGTTGTTATGGCGCTACTTAGCCAGATTTTCAATCTCCCTCCTATATGCTGATTCATCACCTCATCATTAGTTTTGATTCAGCCTATGGTAGTGGTGTCATCAGCATTCTTGAATATGCCGCTGGGCTTAGCTGCTCAGTCATAAGTGTAAAAGTGTGTAGAGCAGGGGGCTATAAGCACATGGCCTTTTGGTGCACCTGTGTTGATAGAGATCATGGAAAGCAAGTTGCCAAATCTGAACTGACTGGACTGCAAGTGAGGAAATCAAGGATCCAAGCAACACACACAAATGCTGGAGGAACTCAGCAGGCCAGGCAGCATCTATGGAAAACGTACAGTTGATGTTTCGGGCCGAGACCCTTCAGCAGGACTGGAGGAAAAAGGGTGAGGTGTAGATTTAAAAGTTGGGGGAAGGGGAGGGAGAAACACAAGGAGATAGGGGAAACTGGTAAGCAGAGGGGTGAAGTAAAGAGCTGGGAAATTGATTGGTGTAAAAGATACAGGGCTGGAGAAGGAGGAATCTAAATAGAAGAGGGCAGAAGGCCCTGGAAGAAAGAAAAGGGGGGAGGAGCATCAGAGGGAGGTGATGAGCAGGCAAGGAGATAGTGAGAGAGGGAAAAGGGGATGGAATTAGTGGAAGTTTGACAAATTGATGTTCATGTCATCAGGTTGGAGGCTACCCAGATAGAATATAAGGTGCTGTTGCTCCCACCTGAGTGTGGCCTCATCGCAACAGATATCAGAATGGGAATGGGAAATGGAATTAAAATGGGTGGCCAATGGGAGATCCTGCTTCTTCTGGTGGATGGAGCGTAGATGCTTGGCGAAGCGGTCTCCCAATCTCTGTCGGGTCTCACTGATATACAGGAGGCCACACCAGAAGTACTGGAATTGAGGATCCAATTACACACAGAGGTATTGAGATGAAGGTTTTGAAGCTTATTGATTAGTTTGAGCGGATGTTGGTATTGAATGCCAAACATTCTGGTGTATGCATCTTTGCTGTCCAGATGTTCCAGGGTTGAGTGAAGAGCCAATGAAATGGTATCTGCTGTGAACCTGTTGTGCTGGTAGGAAAATTGTAGTGGATCTGAGTCACTTCTCAGGCAGGAGTTGATATGTTTATTCACCAACCTCTCAAAACACATAGTTTTTGACATAGTTAACTAATAACTGAAAATGTCTAACATTGGGCTTCATAATTATTTCTTGAGGTACAACAGTTGTCTGCCACTAATTGGCCTTATTTTGTGATCAATGTCCAGTCTTTTGCTCTGTTTGGAGAACTTTTATTAGAATTGGCAACAGGAGATAAATGGCCAATGACCAGTCAAGGTTGAGATGAGGCATTTAGGATTATCCTGTTTAGGTGGCTGAAGGAACATACCATAGCACAATCTACCCTCTGCCGGCCCACTATCAGCCACCATATATGGAAGTCTGTGGTCTGCACAGTGGACTCATCAGCTCCCTCAGAATTCATAGACAAGGAATGTAAGCAAGTCATTCACAATCCTGAAGGACTGCCAAAGAAGAAATGGAGATGAATCTAGAAATATTTGCTAATCTACGATCATTTTAGTTACTCATTATTAAACTTGAACAGTATGTATTGAGCAACTGTTCAACTTTGGAGGCACAACCCCTTTGATTTGTGGCCTGCTGCAGTTAAGGGTTACTGACGCTACCTTTATGGGATGAGGTAATTCAGCACTGCAAGTGTTCAAATGTAAAATGTTTTCCATCTCTCTGGTTGAGTGCTACCTTACAAAAATGCATTTATGCACCGTGAAATCTGTTGATTTTAATGCCCCTATCAGGAAAAGTGGAGTTTAGATACTCTGGTCACTTCATTAGGTACCTCCTGTATCTAATAAAGTGGCCACTGAGTTTTTCTTCATGGTTCAGTTGCTGAAGCCCATCAATGTGTTGTGGAGCAGAGATGCAGTTTTGTTCACCGCTGCTGTAACATGTGGTTATTTAATTTACTGTCGCCTTCTTGACAACTTGAACTAGTCTGGCCATTTTCCTCTGACCTCTCCCATTTTGCCCATAGAACTGCCATTCACTGGAAGTATTTTTTTGTTTTTCATACCATTTGCTGTAAACTCTATAGAGTGTTGTGAATGAAAATCATAACAGATCAGCATTTTCTGAGATACTCAAACCACCCTGTCTGGCACAACAATCATTTCCCTGTCAAAGTCACTTAAATCACATTTCTTCCCCTTTCTGATGTTTGTTCTGGACAACAACTGAACCTCCTGACAATGGTCTGCATGCTTTTATGCATTAAGTTGCTGCCATATGATTGGCTTATTAGATATGTACATTAACAAGCAGGGTACCTAATAAAGTGGCCACTGAGTGTAGTTTGTGAGACTAATTATTGCTAATAATTAAGCAACTTAAATACTATTGTTAATACTAAGCTATTATTTTCTATTTGCTTTTCATTCAGGATACTCAGTCTTACTCGCAGTATCATCAAAACTGTGTCAACTCTTCCTGAAGAGCTTACTGAAGAACTCTCGTTGGTCATGTCTTTTGCCACGAATCTGAGATGATGCTCAAAGCACAAAAACTCTCTGAGTATGCTAGAGACTTTAAGTAGATATGTGTTGCACAGAAGAATAATCTGAGAACAAACAGCAATTAGTTCTTTTCGAACTTAATGGTCAAGAAATTCTATTGCATAATGTTTGCTACATGATTGAATTTCTACCAATAAAACATTTTGTTATGGGAAGTCAGGGACTTATTATATGAATAGTAAATATGAAAATCTGCTGGTGCTGGAAATCTAGAGCAACACACATAAAATGGTGGAGGAGCTCAGCAGGTCTATGGATGGGAATTAACAGTTGGCGTTTCAGGCCGAGACCCTCCATAAAGACTGCTAAATAAGGGAGAAGAAGGCAGGAGTAGCGGAAGGAGTACAAGCTTGCAGGTGATAGGTGAAACCAGGTGAGGGAGAAGGTGGGGGTGGGGAAATAAAGTAAGAAATTGGGAGGCAATTGGTGGAAGAGTTAAAGGGTTGAAGAAGAAGAAATCTGATAGGAAAGGACAGTGGACCGTTGAAGAAAGGGAAGGAGGAAGGCCATTAAAGTGAGGTGTTGGGCAGGTGAGAGTAAAAGCAGAATGGGAAAAAAGAAAGAGGAGGGGGGGAGAAATTTAAAGAATTTAGAGAAATTGATGTTCGTGCATCAATATGAATGGTGAAGTCTGTAATTTTGCTTCTGGTGCTTAAACATATACATTGGTATTCAATGGCATGCAGTACATGCCGGGATGAAACTGCCATGGTTTTCACTAGTACATTTTGGTTTTGGATGGCTCTGGCCAGTCATGCAGAGACACAACTTAGGAACACATATAAGGCAAGATACATGACTGGATGAAGAGAGTCTACGCCATGGAGTCCGGGTCTGGTTGGTCCACTGTGGTTCTTCCCTTGCCCACAACATTTACCACCTACTTTTGATGAAGAGTACCCCATAACCAAATTGCAACACCAATTTTATTTTACCTCCCCTTCCCCAACCCACAACTCAGTTGTGTCACCGTATCTGCACTCGTACATCAATAGCTGATTTTCCCTAATACACTTCCATCCATTGTCCCTGGGCTTCTATGCAGTTTAATTTTGCTTAGTTTCAATAATATGTTTGCTGATTTGGTACATCAGTAGAAACTTTGAAATCAGTAGAAAGTTTGATGATCAGAGCTGTGTGTTCTGTAAAGCAAAATGGAATAAATGTTACCACAAAAATATAATAATGCAGATGCTTGAAATCTGAAATAAAAGCTGGAAATGCTGAAGGTATTCAGTCAGCATTGGAGAAGAGAGAAATAAAGTTAACATTTCAGGTTGATATAATTCATTTTAGCTATTTATACATATTTTGTATGTATTGAATGGAATACTCTGCTCTGATGCAGAGCACCACGGTAGTGTAGTGTAGTGGTTAGCACAGTACAGTACAGGGGACCCGGGTTCAATTCCCACCACTGCTTGTAAGGAGTTTTCCCGGTGACCGTGTGGATTTCCTCATGGTGTTCTGGTTACCTCCCGTAGTCCAAAATGTACTGGTTGGTAGGACAATTGGATATTGTAAATTGGTTATTAAGTTAGAGAATTACTGAGCAGAAGGGCCTATTTGTCTAGATATGCACACCAGTTCGGTACGATATGGAGAGCAAGCTGTTGCCGATGTAGCAAGCTCCCCTTCTCCATGCAGATGATGAACCCAAATGAACGGCAAAGACCAATACAGTTTGGCACCAGTGGCGTCACAGGAGTTGCCAGTCAGCGATGAGGTTACCATAAGGCTCCAGCTCCAGATTTTTCCTCAGTGTTTACTCCTGAAACCTTCCCCATGAGTGGGTATAGCCGCAAGGCAGCAGAAGTTTGAGATCAGAGGTTTTCTTCTCCTAGATGAGCTGCCAACCACAGCTAACAAGCCCCATCTACCCATTCCATGCTGAATCTCAATAAAAAAAATGTTTTTGAATGACTTTTAATAGTGAACTGTGCTGCAACTTCATTTCTTAACAGCGTGCCATAGAGAATTAGGCTAGCAAGTAAGCTTTCACTTGAGAACCTTTTAAATTTCTTTTTTATATTTTCCTGCAATCCCTATCCTAGCTGACATTTATCCATTAGCCAATTTGACTGTATCTTAGTGGAAATCGCATTACATTTTGTTGAATCTCAGTCTCCAAACTCATCTTGCAGAGTCTTTGTTAGTTAAAAATACTTTTCTTCAATTTACACTTAAGACAAGAAAAACAAATACAAATCAAAATGGAACTAAAAGCATTTTGAAGAACAATTCTTGTCCTGGTCCATGACTTTGGAAATGTGATAGAAATTGAGACTGAAATAAAAACAGTTGTCATTCAAGGGTCAAATATTATAATCTCTTGACTTTTTTTGTGGTTGTATAAACTGTGAAATAGTTCCATTTAAAAAAAATATTGTTACTTAGTATTAGGAATACCCTTAGCCAAAGGTGGTGAATCTGCTACAGACAGATGTGGAGGTCAGATCACTGGGCATATTTAAAGTGGAGGTTGATAGATTCTTGATTAGTTAGAGTGTTGAAGGATATAGGGAGAAGGCAGGAGAATGGGAGTCTGAGGGAGAATAAATTAGCAACAATGTAATGGTGGAGGAAACTTGATGGGTGGAATCTAATTCTGCATCTGTGTCTTGTAGTCTAAACCCAATGAGGATCCCTCTGCCTCTGAAATTGAATTAACAAATAGTCAATTGAGATATGGAGGTAAAAGTTTCCTGACAATATCATTCTCCAACTGCAAAGTTCAGTGTTACTTGATGTGAACTAGACTGATGGTGGGTTGAAATTACAAGCAGAGTTAGTTGGAACAGGTGAATAGTTCACAGGGTTTCATCTTGCTATTGTGTAAGCATAGCGAGAAGATGAGCCAAAGGATATTAGCAACGTCATTCAATTATTTTTAGAGTTCTTATTTTTGTATCACTGTATGGAAGGAGTGCTGTTGTGCTATGAAGTCTACTGTGTAAAAGTTTTCCCATCAATCCCATTCATCCATTTATTGGATTATTAATCCTGAGGTTGAATTAATGATCTTAAAATATGGATTAAATTATCTCCATTTAATTCATTAATTAAATCTAGAATGGAAATTAATGTCAGCAATCATGTTCTTGAAACTTGTAGGATGTTGTATAAATGTATCTGGTTTTAGAGAAGAAAATCTCTCCTACACACCCTAGTTTATAGGTGTAGCAATGTAGTTAACTTTAATACCTCCTTTGTAATGAGTAGACAAACAATTAAGTTCAATGACAATTAGAGATCAGCAATAAATGCGCATCTTTCTAGTAAACAAAAATGAAAGTAAAATTAAAGATAACTTTTCAAGTTTTGTTTTTAATGTAACCCTTAACACCCACTATTCCACCCTGGCATAGTTCAAAGTAAGTTTATTATCAAAGTATATATATGTGTCACTACATACAACCCTGAGATTAATTTTCTTGCAGGCACACTCAAAAAATCCACAATAGAATAATAACCATAATATAATCAAACCGCACCAACTTGAGTGTTCAACCAGTGTGCAAAAGACAATCTACAAACACAAAAAGAAAGAAATAATACTAATAAATAAATCAGCAAAAAATATCAAGAACATGAGATGAATAGTTCTTCAAAGTGAATCTATAGGTTGTGGTAACATTTCAACTGAAGTTATCTCCTTTGGTTCAAGATTCTGATGGTTGAGGGTAATGACTGTTTCTGAATCTGGTGACGTGAGTCCTGAGGCTCCTGTACCACCTTCTTGATGGTAGCAGTGAGATGAGAGCATAGCCTGGGTGGTGGGGGTCCCTGATGATGGATAGAACATTGCAGGCCCTTAGGTCCACAGTGTTGTGCCAACCATGTAACCTACTGTAGAAACTGCCTAGAATTACCCTACCAAATAGCTCTCTATTTTTCAAAGCTCCATGTACTAACCTAAGAGACTCTTAAAAGACCCTATTGTATCCCCCTCCGCCACTGTTGCCGGCAGTGCATTCCACGCACTCACCACTTACTGTATGAAAAACTTAACCCTGTCATCCCCTCTGTACCTTCTTACAAGCACCTTAAAACTATGCCTCCTCAATTGTCTGTTCAATTCTCCCCATGACCATGTGGGTTTCTTTAGGGTGCTCTTGTTTCATTCCATATTCCAAAAATGTATGAGTTAGTTGATTAATCGGTCATATGGGTACAAATGGGCGATGTGGGCTCATTTGGCTGGAAAGGCCTGTTACCATGCTGTAAAAAAAATAGTGGATTCCAGTTAATTGGGATAAATTTGGACCAATGCATTTTGGCCCAATTATGTAGCTTCCCAAATTAGCTGATATTTCAGATAATTGTTAGAAAGATATAAAAAAGACAAACTGAGTAACAAGTTGTATATTTAATTGAAATATAGATCAAATAAGAACACTACCAATAGTACTACAATACCCTAAAACTACGTATTTGTTCCTTATATTTATCGATGGAGGAAGTCATCCAGCATATGGAATAAATAAAGTCAGCTCATACACCTTGTGTAGATAATGGACTGCCTTCATACAATGCTATCCATGATTCCATCCTCCAAATCCTCATTTTCATTGTAATATTGAAGATGATTGTCGATACCTTCAAATTCTTTGTAGTTCCTCAAAAGTTCAAAGTAACATTTATTATCAGTGTATATACATGTTACCACATAGAATCCTGAGATTCTTTTTCTGTGGGCATACTTAACAAATATATAGAACAGTAACTAAACTATAAGCATCAGGAATTGTTAACTTTAAACAAACTGTGCAAAAGGAGATATAAATAAATAGTAATAAATAATGAGAATGAAATAACAATATAACAGAGTCCTTAAATGAGTAAAGTTATCCCCTTTGTTCAAGAGCCTGATGGTTGAGTGATAGCAACTGTTCTTGAACCTGGTGGTATGAGTCCTGAGACACCTGTACCTTCTACCTGCTGGTAGCAGTGAGAAAAGAACACGGCCTGGATGGTGAGGATCTTTGATGATGGATATTGCTTTTCTACGGCAATGTTTCATGTAGATGTGCTCTATAGTTTGGAGAGCCTTACCTGTGATTTACTAGGCCAAATCCATACCTTTTGTAAGATTTTCTGCTCGGAGACATTAGTGTTCCCATAACAGGTCATAAAGCAGCCAGTCAGCACACATCTATAGATGTTTGCCAAGGTTTTCGATGACATGCCAAACTCTGCAGACTCCTGAGGAAGCAGAGGCGATGTTGTGCTTTCTTTGCAATAATATTTATATGATGGATCCACGACAGGTCCTCTGAAATAGTGACAACCGGGAATTTAACATTACCCTCTCCACCGCTGATCTACCGATGATTACTGGCTCATGGACCACTCATTTACCTCCCCTGATGTCTACAATCAGTTCTTTGGTCTTAATGACAACTAATGATTAAACGTACACCACTCTATTTGCCTCGAGAGTTCTTATCTGTGATAGTTTACATTCCACCAATAGTCGATTATAAGCACTTGGAAACTGCATGACGCTGTCTATAAACAAGAATCAGCCCATCCCGACACACTTCAAATGATATTTGGTGACTTTCACCAGGCCTGTTTGAAGAAAGCCCTTTCCAGTTATCACCAGCATGTAACTTATTGCACCAGAGGTCTCAACACTCTGGATCACTGCTACACTACAATAAGGAATGCCTATTGTTCCTTCCCAAGACCACATTTTGGCAAGTCGGATTATTTGGCTGTACACCTGCTACCTGCATACAGACAGAGCCTAAAGAACAAGGCTCCAGAGAGCAAGACAACCAAGAGGTGGCCGCAGGGTGCTGAGGAGTGATTACAGGATTGCCTTGAGTCAGTAGACTGGGTCACGTTCAAGAGTTCATCTGTGACCTGAGTGACTACACCAGGGTTGTTACAGTCTTTATTAAAACAACTTCGGATGAGTGTGTCCCCATTCAATCATACAGGGTTTTCCCCAATCAGAAGCCCTGGATGAATAATGAAATCTGGAACCTGCTCCGAGCCAAATCAGAGGCAGTCAAGTGTGTGGATCAAGAATGATTAATACACACAAAATACTGGAGGAATCAACTATTTTCTCCATCAATCAACATCATTAAACGGAATCAAAAACAGAAGACTTGGAAACGCCTAGTTAATCAAGCAGCATCCGTGGCAGGAGGAAGCAATCTGTTATTCGAGCACTTTTGTTTTTGGTTCAGATTCTAGAAGCTTCATTTTTATTTGTTTTCCATCACATAAACAGAATGGAACTATCTCATTTTTTCTGTGTTCTAATTAGCTATGTGTTTCTTACGAGTGACTAAAAAATACTTTGAAATATCCTTGACATATAAAAGATATATAATTGAAAGTTACATATGAGAAACAAAAATGCTTCATTTTCAAGCAACAGATGAACTGGAATGATAAGGCTGTATAAATCACGTCAGAGTGCATTTGGAGTATTGTGAGCAGTCCTGGGCCCCTTATGCTGGAATTGAAGGGGATCCAGAGGAGGTTAATGAGAATAATCCCAGGAAAGAAAGGATTAATGCATGTGGAGTTTACTGGAGTCCAGAGGAATGGTGGGGGTGGGGGGGGGGGGCAGGGGGAGAGGATGAATCTCATTAACACCGATTGAATATTGAAAGACCTAGATAGATAGGTTGTTTTCTATAGTGGAGGAGCCTAGTGTCAGAAAGCACAGCCTCAGAATAGAATGATGTCCATTTAGAACAGAGATGATGAGGATCTTTTTTTTAGGTTGAGGATGGTGAATCGGTGGAATTAAGGGCCACAGATAGCTGTGAGTTTACTGAGAGCAGAAGTTGATGGGTTTTTACTTAGTAAGGGCGTTAAAGGTTATGGGGAGAAGGCAGGAAGATGGGGTTGAGAGGGTTGTAAATCAACCCTGATAAAACAGCATAGCAAACTCAATGGGCTGATCATATATGCTTATCAATTCAAATTCTTTTGTCACTTAATTATTCTAAGAAGTAAGTTCCAGCTGATTTACCTAACAGCAAATATTTAAGATGTGGGAGGAAACCAGAGGACCCAGTGAAAACCCGTACAGTCACAGGGAGAAGAAGGAAACTCCACGGGTATAACATCTGAGGTCAGCTTTGAACCTGGATCCTTGGAGCTGCCACACCAATGTGCTGCCACCTCTTAGTTGTATTCCCTCCTCTATTTACTCTTTGTGAATGAATATAAAATATAGAATATTGTGTATCCAGTGGTTGTATGGGTACGGGGCTTGGTGGTGTATTAAAATAACACACACAAAATGCTGGAGGAATTGATTTTGCTCCTTTCCACAGAAGCTACAGGGCTAGAAAAGTGTGAATCTAATAGGAATAGACAGAAGGTCATGGAAGAAAGAAAAAGGGGGAGGAAGACTAGAGGGAGGCGATGGGCAGGCAAGGAGATAAAGTGAGAGAGGGAAAAGGGGATGGGAAATAGTGAAGGGGGGGTGGGTTATTACTGGAAGTTCGAGTTCATGCCATCAAGTTGGAGGCTACCCAAATAAGGTGTTGCTCCTCCAACCCGAGTGTGGCATCATCGCGGCAGTGGAGGTGGATTGACGTCGGAGTGGGAATGGGAAGTGGAACTAAAATTGGTGGCCACTGGGAGATCCTGCTTTTTTTGGTGGATGGAGCGTAGGTGCTCGGCGAAACTGTCTCCCAATCTACATCGGGTATCACTGATATACAGGAGGCCACACTGGACACAGTAGATGATCCAACAGACTCACAGGTGAAGTGTTGCCTCATCTGGAAGGACAGTTTGGGGCCCTGAATGGTAGTGAGGGAGAAGGTGTAGGGGCAGGTGTAGCACTTGTTCTGCTTGTAAGGATAAGTGCCAGGAGCGAGATCGGTGGGGACGGATGAATGGACAAGGGAGTCGTGTAGAGAGCGATCCCTGTGGAAAGCAGAAAGTTGGGGGGGGGGGTTAGGGAAAGATGTTCTTGGTGGTGGGATCCCTTTGAAGATGGCAGAAGTTATGGAGAATTATGTGCTGGATGCGTGGATGCGAAGGCTGGTGGGGTGGTAGGCAGGTGAGGACAAGAGGAATCCTATCCCTGAGTGGGGTGGTGGGAGGATGGGGTGAGAGCAGACTTGCGCAAAATGAAAGAGATTTGGTTGAAGGCAACATTGATGGTGGAGGAAGGGAAGCCCCTTTCTTTGAAGAAGGACGACATCTCCTGAGAGCAGATGTGGCAGAGATGGAGAAATTGAGAGAAGGGGATGGCATTTTTACAAGTAACAGGGTGGGAAGAGGTAGCTGTGAGAGTCAGTGAATTTGTAATAGACATCAGTGGATAAGCTGTCTCCAGAGATAGAAGCAGACCGGGAAAGGGGATGGAGGTGTCGGCAATGGGCCAGGTAAATTTGAGGAGAGGGTGGAAGTTGGAGGTAAAGTTGATTAAGTTGACTGGCTCGGAATGGGTGCAGGAAGCAGAACCAATGCAGTCATTGATGTAGGGAAAGTGGGTAGTGACACCAGTGTAGGTTTCAAACATAGACATAGATTATGATGGGTATAGATAGAGTGAATGCAAGCAAGCTTTTTCCACTGAGGCTAGGAGAGAAAAAACCCAGAGGACACCTGCAAACACCAGAGGGCATATGTACAAAATTAAGGGAGGGAAGTTTAAGGGAGACATCAGGGGTAAGTTTTTTACACAGAGGGTTGTGAGTGCCTGGAATGACTTGCCAGGGATGGTGGTGGAGGCTAAAACAGGGGTATTTAAGAGCCTCTTGGACAGGCACATGGATGAAAGAAAAATGGAGGATTATGGGGTAGTGTGGGTTTAGTACTTTTTTTAAAGGATTATATGGGTCCGCACAACATGGAGGGCTGAAGGGTCTGTACTGTGCAGTAATGTTCTATGGTTCTATGGTTCTAGGACATGGGTTAAGGGTGAAAAGGGAAAAGGTTAAAGGGAATATTAGGGGGAGCTTCTTCACACAGAGAGTAGTGGGAGTGTGGAATGAGCTGCCATGGTAAATGAGGGCTCACTTTTAATATTTAAGAAAATCTTGGAGAGGTACATGGATGAGAAGGGTATGGAGGGATATGGTCTATTTGCAGGTCAGTGGGACTAGACAGAAAAATGGTTCGGCACAGCCAAGAAGGGCCAAAAGGCCTGTTTCTTTTTATTAAACAAAATATACTTTATTCAAAAATAAAATTATGTACAATAAACCATTCAATGATTCTCAGTCCTTTACAAATGTTTCCATTACAGTCTTTACATTCCCACACTTTTGCCACCCAGGTGGCACTCTGTTACTTCATATTTACATACACTTGTTCAGGGGTATACACTGTTTCTGTGCTGTCATGTTCTATGGTTTTATAGACTGCTCCACTTTGCTGACAAAAAGGCAGGCATATCTGGGACCCAAGCGACTACCCATGGCTACACCTTTTGTTTGAAGGAAGTGGGAGGAACCCAAGTAATTGGGTATATTTGAAGTAGAGATTGATGGATGTTTGATTAGTCAGGGCATCAAAGGTTACAGCGAGAAGGCAGGAGAATGGGATAGAGAGGGGTAATAAATTAGCCATTATGCAATGGTGTAGCAAACTTGAGGGTCCAAATCGCCTAATTCTGCCCGTATGGGAGGACGATTCCTATCGTGGGGGAGTCTAGTGCTAGAGGGCACAGCCTCGGAATAGAAGGATGGCCTTTCAGAACAAAGATAAGGAGGATTTTTTCTGTGGAATTTATTGGTACAGACGGCCATGAGTATATTTAAAGCAGAGTTTGATCAGTAAGGGTGTCCATGGTAACGGGGAGAAGGCTGGAGAATGGGCGACGGAATGGCAGTGCAAACTCAGTAACCTGAATAACTACTTCACGGACCTATGGATTCAGCTGTAACCAGGGATAACAGTACACGGTTATATTTTCGCATAGTAGCTACATACTTCACTGCGACCAGAGGGCGACAGTGTTGCGGAAATAAATATACAGAGAAATCTTTTCGGAGCTGCATGTAAGGCCATCAGATGGCAGTGTGCATCCGTTGTTCGGCAGCACGGACGGCGAGCAGGACGGTGGGAAAAGAACATTTCTAATCGGTACTAATTAAACTTTCTTTAACGGTCGCGATTTCAGTAGTGCCATCCGTGCGCAACGCTGCATTTATTACCACGACAGAATCTCTCTTCCTAACGGGCTGTTTGGAAGCGTGTATTCTGCCATTGCAGGGCCGTGGGTCTAACAATACGACCAGGGAGAGGGAGAGGGGGAGGGGAAGGCAGCTGGTGTGATGGACGGCGGCCCGGAGCAATCAGAAGCTGGGAATTCCACCACGTGTATGGAAAGTGAAATAATTTCAGCCAATCAGGGTTGGAGGTTTTCGGTCGGTATTCTTTCTCTGTAAAGCGAGTTTAGTTGTGTGGAGGCACCTGAGAAGTTGTCAGTTTCGGGCCAGAAGTACTCTATTGTTAAATGTTTGTAGATTGTATATTGGGAATAGTGGATTGCATTTAAGGTTCATAGCGACCAAAGAGCTTGCTTCATATGGGATCGATATGCATTCAAAGGTTTCAAAGTACACTTACTATCAAAGTACGTATGCAGTATACAACTGTTGAGATTCGTCTTCCCCACAGACAAAACAAGAACCATGGAACCCGTTCAAAGAAAATAAAGCAACCCTCCCTCCCCCCCCTCACGCGGAACAAAGGGCAAATTGCCCAAGCTGTAACAAAATTATATATGAAAGATCACAAACAAGAGAAAACCTGCAGATACTGGAAATCCAAACAACACACACAAACTCCTGACTGAGGGTCTCGACCCGAAACGCCGACTGTACTTGTCCTATAGATGCTGCCTGGCCTGCTGCGTTCCACCAGCATTTTGTGTGTGTTGCTTGAATTACCAGCATCTGCAGATTTTCCTCGTGTTTACGTTTTTAAACACACACAAAATGCTGGAGGAACTCAGCAGGCCAGGCAGCATCTATGGGGGAAAAAGTAAACAGTTGATGATTCGGGCCAAGACCCTTATGAAAGGTCAATTGTCCACTTTTCCTCTGCAGATGCTGCCTGACTTGTTGAGTTCCCCCAGCAGTTTGTTCTTGGCTGGGGTCCTTGTTTGTAACAAATATAAATGACTTAAATGTGAATTTAGGAAATACAATTACTAACTTTGCAGGTAAGTTAAAATTGTTGGTGTTGTGGATAGAGAAGAAGGTTGTCTAAGGCCACAGCAAGATTTAGATCAGGCTGGCAGGTGGAATTTAATCCAGAAAGGTGTGAAAAGTGTGAAAAGACATGCTGTCTTTTTCGTTACTACCATCGGGAAGGAGGTACAGGAATCTGAAGGCCCACACTCAACCATTCAGAAACAGCTTCTCCCCCTCTGCCATCAGAATCCTGCATGGACCGTGAGCCCTACCTCATTATTGCTTTTCTTCTGCACTATTTCTTTATAATTTGTAGTAATATTTTTGCCCTTGCACTATACTGCTGCCAAAACACAACACATTTCAGGATGTACAAAGACTGATAATATACCCGATTCTTATTTTTAGTTGATGCATTTTGGGAAAGTGTGCAGCTCCAAAAGAAATCGTCAAATATTCCCGTTTAGAACTACTACAGCTGCAGTCCACAGTCATAGCCATGGGTACTTAAAGTAAGCAACATTATTTTACAATGTTCACTACTTGTTTAATTTTTCTATATATTTATTGTATAGTGTTTTTTATGTATTGCATTGTACTACTGCCTACAAATTTCACATCTGTCAGTGATACCGAAAATAATTCTGATTCTGAAGTTCAGTAGGAGTAGGACATACACATTAAATGGTCGGTCACTAAGAAACGTGTTGAACAGCGGGACCTTGGGATTCAGGTTCATAGTTCTTTGAAAGTGGCCACACAGGTTGATGGGGCAATCAAGAGGGCATATGACATGCTTACCTTCACAGGTTAGGGAATACTATGCAGAAGTTGGGACATTATGTTGCAACTTTACAGAATGTTGGTTAGACTGCATTCGGTGGTAAAGATGTGGTGGTGCTGGAGAGCAGATTAATCACACTTGTTTCCATGATTGGAGGAATCTAATTACCGGGAGCGATTCGATAGCCTGGGTTTATTTCTTCTGGAGCAGAGGAGCCTGATGAAAGTATATAAAATTGTTAAAAGTATAGGTAGGGTAGATAGTCAAACTCTTTTGCCCATGCTAGTGTAACAACAATAAGATCAAAGAACCATAGAACACTACAGCACAGTACAGGCCCTTCAGCCCTCCATGTTGTGCCGACCCATATAATCCTTAAAAAAAAGTACTAAACCCACACTACCCCATAACCCTCTATTTTTCTTTCATCCATGTGCCTGTCCAAGAGGCTCTTAAATACCCCTAATGTTTTAGCCTCCACCACCATCCCTGGCAAGTCATTCCAGGCACTCACAACCCTCTGTGTAAAAAACTTACCCCTGATGTCTCCCCTAAACTTCCCTCCCTTGATTTTGTACACATAAAGGGGATTTGAGGGGAAAGTATTTTTTACACAGAGAGTGGCTGTCATCTGATTTGTCTGCCAGGGAAGCGGGTGCCATTTGACACAGTCAATACATTTAAGAGACTTCCAGACAGATACTTAAATAGGCAAGGCATGGAAATATGCAGTTGTAATGCAGGCAAATGGGTTTGGTGTAGATTGGCAAAAAGGTATGGTTTTCTGTATTGTATGACTGTATGGCAAATACTTGTTAAACTGATGTAGACATGCAGTATGACTGATAATCTGCGATCTGTTAATGCAGAAATGCTGATGGCTTGGTGCCTAGCTTGCCACCTGGTGATCACATGCTCCCTCTCAAACACTGGGGCCCTTGTTTCCACCCTTTCTTTCACCTACTTGGACATGATTTAAGCAATGTAGTGTGTAGTGGCATAAGTGATTCAAAATCAAAGCAGAACCATTGCCGCTCGCCTGCGACCGCCACAGGGTTGTTACACTTGCATGACGCACCCTCAGCACTTGTGAAATGATTGCTCCAAAGAGTTGAATCCTTTATTAGCAACCATACCGTCTTCAGGTAGCAACCGTACAATCCTGAGGCGATATTCAGTGGTCAGCAAAGATATGACCTCTGCCGGCCCCAAGCCACAAAATAAATAAGAATGCGTAACTTATTCCCTTTCGCTTTTACCACACCTCCACTAATGTGACTAGTTACTGTAATAAGTGCACGACACAGAATACAAGGATCCTACAGTAGCCTGAAATGTCTCCAAGTACCACACCACTACAGTTCTAAGGGTGCCTAATCTGCAGAGTCTTACACCAGTTGATAGAGTAATTGACAATAGAACCAAAAGAGACATGAAGAAAAATATAAGCAGAAGAAATTTTGCAGATGCAAATCCATAGAAAACGCTGGAGGAACTCAGCAAGTCAGGCAGCATCTATGGAAATGAACAGTTGACGTTTTGGGCTGAGACCCTTCATCAGGTCTGGAAAGGAAGAGGGGAAGAAGCCGGAATAAAAATAGAGGGGGGAGGGGAAGGAGGATAACTAGAAGGTGACAGGTGGGTGGGGAAGGTAATGGGTTGGAGAGAAAGGAACCTGATAGGAGAGAGAGTGGTGTATAGGAAGGGGGGGGGACCCAGGGGGAGGTGATAGGCAGATGAGAAGAGGTAAAGGGTGTAGGGAATGGAAATAGAGGAGGGGAGAGGAAATTTTATTTTACTGGAAAGAGAATTCGATATTCATGCCATCAGGTTGGAGGATGCCCAGATGGAATGTAAGATGTTGCTCCTCTGGCCTGACAGTGGCCTCACCTTGGCACATGAAGAAAAGTATTTTACACAGCAAGTGATTATAACGAAAGAGGTAGATACAAGTGTGGCAGTTATGAAGTAGTTATATGTCAGAGAAGAACTGTAAACTATTTTGGAAAGAATGTAAGGTTTGGCAAGAGGGCAGGGAAACGTTGTATGGTGACGTGGAGCTAGAATGGACTCTGGGCTGAATGGTCTTCCGTTCTGTGACATTCATTCCTTCCACCACCCGTGCATGCTGTGGCTACAGTCTATGTCATCTGCAAGATGTATTACTTGTCTAGGTCATTCTGAAACCACTTGACCTGATAAGCTTTTTTAGAATCTTCTGCTTTGATTCCTACAAGCATTTTGGAAAAATGGTGACTTTTGCTGCAACTGTCTACCTAGGTTTTCATCACATCGTCTTTATTTATGTAGAATCATAGAGCACTATAGTGCAGAAACAGGCTCTTCAGCCCATCTAGTCCATGCAAACCTGGTCTTCTGAGTGAGCCAATTGATACAATAGATAGTTGGTGGCCTAACTTTTATAGTTACATATAAACAACCTAACCGTTGCAGATTTGGTCTAGCAGTGTATTGCTTGCAGTGGTGAGTTAGGACCTGAGTCAAATTGCAATGTGACAAGTTCTAATATCGAATTAGATCTTTTGGGATTCTGCTGCTTGTTATCTTTCTGAGCTACTTTACAGATTTATGCCACTTTATCTCTTTATCTGTCTACGTTTTGTTCAGAGATGGTTTTCCTCCACATGGTGGTAGAGTGTGTGTTTATATATAATCAGGGATGTTCCTTTGGTGGTGACCAATGTTTGTTGTTAGTGATGTTTACTTTTTGAACTATGCCCATTGCTTGACTTCAGGATGAAAGTATTTTCAGAGCTTAAAGTTAACTTTGTTGGTTCCTTATGAAATATTGGTTGATATTTTTTATTCTCAAGGTTCGCAGTTTCTCTCAGTGATCTTTGCTGAGTAGGGAGAAGGTTGCCAGCATTGAGATAATTTGTCATTTTGCGCTTTGTTTTGCTATTGACATTGGTTAAGCTACAATACATTTAACTTTTGCTTTGTAGAATATTATTTCAGGAATGATTAACACTTTCACTTGTTTAACAAAGACGATGGTTAAACTATAATTTGAGAGAAAGCAAAATCAGATTTTTTTTATCATGGCACTATATATAGAGCTTTGGAAAAAAATAATCCACAGACAACTTTATGTGTATTTAAGACATAGGTTGATAGATTTTTGATTGATCAGGTCATGGTGGGATATGGGGAAAAGGCAGGAGATTGGGGCTGAGAGGGAAAATGGTACAGGCATGATGAAATGACGGAGCAGATGCGATGAACCAAATACCCTAATTCTGCTCTAATATCTTATGGTCTTATGGTAATTTCTCCCTCATGTGACTCTGAATCCATCTAAATTATTTTTTATAGTAACACACACAAAATGCTGGAGGAATTGAGCAAGTCAGGCAGCATCAATGGGAATGAATAACCAGTCAATGTTTCTGGCTGAAGTCCCTGATGAATGGTTTCGGCCCAAAACGTCGACTGTTTATTTCTATAGATGCTGCCCGACCTGCTGCAGTCCTCCAGCATTTAATGTGTGTTGCTTTGGATTTCCTGCATCTGCATCTTTTTCATGTTTATAATTCAACATTTTGTTGGTCTAACCTTTCATTGTAGATAGCTAATCAATGGGGGTGGGGTGGTGTGGGGGGTAAAGGTGGATATGGCATTGGGCAGGGAGAAGATTCATCTCCACATATTGTGAAATGCCATCAGTTAATCACCCTACATTGTGATCTTCAAGGAAGAACAGAGTAACTATATTGACATGGAACGATGTCCTTGGTGTTAATTCTGTCGCAGTGGATACTATTTCTTTCGTTGATGACTCACATGCTAAATAGCTTCCTGTCTTATTGGAAAGCTGAGCCTCAATGAATGGAAAGAGGAACTGATTGCTCAGGGTCCACCACCTGATTTGGTAATCCTTCTTTAAATGTTGAAAGAAAAGGAGAAGGATACCTGAGAAGGGTTGTCGCAATTTTGAGGAAAGTTTTCCCTAGGTTTTCAATATCATGTCTCCAAAATTAATTCTGTTTGTATTGAACTAGGGGCTCTTTTGAGATCCAAGTCTTTTTAAGCCATAAGACATAGGAGCAGAATTAGGCTATTCGGCCCATCGAGTCTGCTTGCCAGGTAATCATGGCTGATTTATTTTCTTTCTCACCCTCAGCCTTCATTCCTCTGCCATCTCCCCATAAATCTGAAGCACTTATTATTCAAGAGTTTATCAAACTCCTCTTTAAATATACCCAATGACTTGCTCTCCACATCACTATGCGACAATGAATTCCTGGATTCACAACTCTCTGGCTAAGGCAATTCCTCATTATCTCTGTTCTAAAGGACATCCTTCTATTCTGAGGCTGCTCCCCCACTATTGGAACCATCCTTTCCACATCCACTCTATTTTGACCTTTCAATATTTGGCAGGCTTCAATGAGATCCCCCATCATTCTTCTAAACTCCAGCGAGTACAGACCCAGAGCTATCAAACACTCCTCTTATGTTAAATCTTTCATTCGTGGGGTCATACTAATATACCTCCTCTGGACCCTCTCCAATTTAATGGGAGGATAATTGGAGATAAGGTGTAGGAGAACTTTCGGAGCGTTGAGAGGGATAATGCATCAGCCATGGTGGAATGACGAAGAAAACTCAATGGCCTGAATGGCCCAATTTTGCTCCTATTCTTATGGCCATTTACTATTATTGAAAGCTTAATCACTACAATTTTGAGAAATAATTGGATTTGTCTATGATTGAAGGTAAGTTTCAGGACTTCCAGTAAGCAGTCTTTATGCCATCACTTAATTTCCACAGATGTTATATTCAAGAGCTTCTGCAGATCCAGAGTAAGACACACAAAATGCTGGAGGAACTCAGCATGTCTGGCAGCATCTATGGAGAGGAATAAAGAACCAACGTTCTGGGCCAAGACCCTTCATCGGGACTGGCCGATGCTTCTGGCTGAGACCCTTCATCAGAACTACTGATGTTTTGGGACTGATGAAAGGTCGTGGCCCGAAATGTTGGCCCTTTATACCTCCCCATAGATGTTGCCCGACCTGCTGAGTTCCTCCAGCATTTTGTGTGTGTTCCTCATATGTTACCTTGGGATGGTTTGTAATTTCATATCTCAGATAAAGTTGCAGGAAAATGGTTCATTTCAGGATTTCATGACGTAATCTAGGCTGACACTTCTGAACTTCTACATGGTGTGAAGATGAGAGATAGAGTTAAGCTCTATACTACATGACTCACCGCTTGTGACCAGAGCTGATTGTTTTGGCAGAGGAAGTGCTCTGTGTTCCAACAACCTCATCTCTCACCTTAATGACTTAATTCACCAGACAAAGAATTGTGTCTGTTGAGCTGTCTGGTTCAACATCAGTCAAGGTAGGTACAACACAGCAATATCTGAACACATGCTGATTGCAGCTGAATTTTCTCCAAACCTTTCCTGTCACACTAATTACAGAATTCTCAGTTTTGTTCTACACCACTTTATAAACTTGCTTAATTATAAATACATTCGTGTTATTTATTCATTCTTATCATGTAAATAGATCAATGAATCTATCTATTTAATTATAATTATGGAATTATGAATTAAACTCCAGCCCATCAAGTCCCTGTCCTTAACAGGACTGCATGGATGCAAACTTAGGATGTACAGTATTGTGCAAAAGTCTTAGGCACATATATATAGCTAGGGTGCCTAAGATTTTTGCACAGTACTGTAGTAATTCTATGTATTGCATTGTACTGTTGCTGCTGCTGCAGCAAAAAAAAACCAAATTTCTTGATCTATGTGAGTGATGATAATCCTGATTCTGATGTGTGTTTCTGTTGTGGACAGAGAGTGTGAAGGGGGCAGAGAGAAGGGAATCATGGTTTGGAAAAGGGGAGGGAGTAGGAGAGAGACATTCAGTAATGATTAATGAACCAATTGATTGCAATCATATAATCTTACCTGGTGTCTCAGGACTGTGCGTTTCTGCACCCGTGCCTTCTCCTCTCCAGCACTTCTCTGCCACTTGTCCCACACCCCTCCCAAGGCTCCACCCTTGCCATTCCCAACATCAAGACGTAAAAAATGCTGGATGAACTCAGCAGGTCGGGCAGCATCTGTTGAAAGAAGCAGACAACGTTCCGGGTCGAAACCCTTCCTCAGGACCAACATCTGATGCTCCTGCCAGATTTACCACCTCACTCTCTGCTCCACAAATACAGTACTGTACAATGGTTTAGGTACCCTAGCTGTTTATCGTGCCTAAGACTTTTGCACAGTACTGTATGCCTGGCCCGACACACAGGGAGTAGTGAGACCCAAGGGAAAGGCAGTAATTGGAAAAGGTTCAGTGTAAGTGTGGAACATAATTAATTGACACTATTCTTCACTAGAAGTATTCATACTGGAGAAGTATGATAAACTAAACAAAATGAGAGATCTCATGAGACCTTTTCTATTACAATTGAGCACAGATATTAGTGGCTGCTGTTATATCATAAGTATAATTGAATTTATCAATGTAATTGTATAATTCAGGATCCTGTTTCTGTGCTGCATGAATCCATTTATAATTAATAAATGGGCCACTCAGCCCATCTACAGTACATTGGCTAAAAATAATTATTAAGACTAGTTGTACTTCTTTGAAGGTTATGACATTAATCAGTGCTTGTGCATCTTTTAAATGTGGAGGGTTCCTGCTATGTGGTCTGCTTGGGCATTGAGTACCACCTGTGATGCCTCTCAGGTGAAATTTTTTTCCCCTCATCTTCCTTTTGATCCTTTTAGATGGGAAGGATCAAAATTAGCATGGAGCTCCCAGTACCAGTAATACAATGACCCAAACCATCAGCTGTCCATTTCTCACTGCACGAGCTGTCTGCCTTGACGACTTCTTACAGCAGTTTGTGTATTTCTGTTGTATATCCTGATTTATGGCTGTTGACTTCTGCGGTAGATCAAACAGGTTGGGTTAAACTGGGAAGTATCTGTTGCTGCTCCTGGCTTCTTCTGCTGTATTCACTCTCTTCGAGTAGTAGAGGTCCCTGCAGTCGAGTCTGATGTTCTCTTGTCTATTGAAGGGGTCTATTGTAGAGGCTGACCTGGATCACCACGAGACTTAACCTGGGATGTTAGGGTGGATTCCTTTAATTGAGAATGCCTGTACATGACCTTGTTTAACATGGGGAGGCTGATTCACAGGCAGCCAACCCACGGTCCTTGATGGTAAGGAATGCAAGACAACTGGGGACCCTTCACTGCTGCAGCCTTCCTCCACCTTCACAGCCATTGTGATGTGTCATCATCTCCTGCCAGCTCCACTGTTGAGGTCTTGGTTGGATGATCTTTGCCTGGAACCTCCCCCTTGACCTTAACGCCATGTGTGGCTGTACCAGGAGCTAGGCGCCAGAGGGCTAAACTCCAGTCAGTCACTCTCAGAATCTCAGTAACTCAGAGCCCCAGTAACTCAGAGCCCCTCCACCAAGTAGGGATGTTTAAGCAGTTGTCTGGCTAGAGGGATGGGGGAGGGGGGGGGGTTACCAGAGAATATTAATGGACCAAGGCTAGTGAACTGCCTTTGAAGCCTCAGGTGCTCCTGGACCGCATGCTGAGCTCCTGCAGCAGATTGATTGTTGCCAATAAAACTTAGAGAGGTAATCAGGCAATTAGCCTTCAATATACTGCAGTTCACCAGTGCCTCTGCTTTCTGAGGAAGCTGAAGAGATCTGGTCTGTGCAAACTAATATGGCCTTCTACAGATGCGCAGTTGTGAGCATCCTAATGTGCTGTGTCACTGTGTGGTGCAGAAACTGCAGTGTGGTGGGCAGGAGCTCTCTACAGGTAGTTAAATCTGCGCAGCGCATCACCGGCACCAGGCTACCCACCATCAAGGTCATACAGTCGATACAGAAAGGTGCCGGCAAAAGGCCAGCAATGTCATGAATATCCCAGCCACCCTGCTCATGAAAGAGTCTCCGTGGCATCTAGCCCAGGACCACCAGACTCAAAGTGGATGGATCAGCATCTAAATGACACCTCCACCCATTGACCCCCCCCCCCCCCCACATCCCTCATCACCACCACATACACATCATCCAGTGTCACTTTACACACATCAAGTCAAGTCAAGACACTTTTATTGTCATTTTGACCATAACTGCTGGTACAGTACACAGTAAAAATGAGACAACATTTTTTAGGACCATGGTGTTACGTGACACAGTACAAAAACTAGACTGAACTACGTAAAAAAAAATACAACACAGAGAAAGCTACACTAGACTACAGACCTACACAGGACTACATAAAGTGCACAAAAACAGTGCAGGCATTACAATAAATAATAAACAGGACAATAGGGCAAGGTGTCAGTCCAGGCTCTGGGTATTGAGGAGTCTGATAGCTTGGGGGAAGAAACTGTTACATAATCTGGTCGTGAGAGCCCAATTGCTTCGGAGCCTTTTCCCAGACAGCAGGAGGGAGAAGAGATTGTATGAGGGGTGCATGGGGTCCTTCATAATGCTGTTTCCTTTGCGGATGCAGTGTGTAGTGTAAATGTCCATGATGGTGGGAAGAGAGACCCCGATGATCTTCTCAGCTGACCTCACTATCCGCTGCAGGGTCTTGCAATCCGAGATGGTGCAATTTCCGAACCAGGCAGTGATGCAGCTGCTCAGGATGCTCTCAATACAACCCCTGTAGAATGTGATGAGGATGGGGGGTGGGAGATGGACTTTCCTCAGCCTTTGCAGAAAGTAGATACGCTGCTGGGCTTTCTTTGCTATGGAGCTGGTGTTGAGGGACCAGGTGAGATTCTCCGTCAGGTGAACACCAAGAAATTTGGTGCTCTTAACGATCTCTACCGAGGAGCCGTCGATGTTCAGTGGGGGGTGGTCGCTCTGTGCCCTCCTGAAGTCAACAACCATCTCTTTTGTTTTGTTCACATTAAGAGACAGGTTGTTGGCTCTGCACCAGTCCATTAGCCGCTGCACCTCCTCTCTGTAAGCTGACTCGTCGTTCTTGCTGATGAGACCCACCACGGTCGTGTCATCGGCAAACTTGATGATGTTGTTCGAGCTGTGTATTGCTGCACAGTCGTGGGTCAGCAGAGTGAACAGCAGTGGACTGAGCACGCAACCCTGGGGGCCCCCGTGCTCAGTGTGATGGTGTTGGAGATGCTGCTCCCGATCCGGACTGACTGAAGTCTCCCAGTCAGGAAGTCTAGGATCCAGTTGCAGAGGGAGGTGTTCAGGCCCAGTAGGCTCAGCTTTCCAATCAGTTTCTGAGGGATGATTGTGTTGAATGCTGAACTGAAGTCTATGAACAGCATCTGGATGTATGTGTCTTTTTTGTCCAGGTGGGTTAGGTCCAGGTGGAGGGTGGTGGCAATGGCATCATCTGTTGAGCGGTTAGGACGGTACGCAAACTGCAGGGGGCAGCAGGGTCTTGATATGCCTGATGACGAGCCTCTCGAAACACTTCATGATGATGGATGTAAGTGCAACGGGACGGTAGTCATTTAGGCAGGACACTGAAGACTTCTTCGGCATGGGGACGATGGTGGCGGCCTTGAAGCACGTTAGAACGGTGGTGCTGCTCAGGGAGATGTTGAAGATGTCAGTGAGAACATCTGCTAGCTGGTCTGCACATCCTCTGAGCACTCTACCAGGAATGTTGTCTGGTCCAGCAGCCTTCCGTGGGTTGACCCTGCACAGGGTTCTTCTCACGTCGGCCACAGAGAGACACAGCACCTGGTCATTTGTCGGAGGGGTGCGATCAGTTCATGTACTTGTACATTGTGTTTTATAGGATTGCTTCCATATTTATATTTGTTTTATATTTATATTTATTGTGGTTTTTAATTTGTTTTTAAAATTATGTCCTTTATTGTGTTTTTTATGCTGCACTGGATCCAGAGTAACAATCATTTTCTCTCCTTTACACCTCTGTACTGAAGAATGACAACAAACACTCTTGAATCTGGAATATACATTTTTAACAGAACGTGAAGCAGGAGCTTAGCAACTTATTGCAAGTGACTCTCTGCAGATCCACTCATTATTTCTGCTGCAATCATTCTACTTTTAAAAAACCTATGTGCTATGACTCCAAGAATTACTGATAATGTTCCTCCTGGACTGCAGTTACTCCGTTGCACTTTATTCTGCAGTATTGCCTTAGTAATACCCCAATGCGCTGGTGTAATGAAATGATATGTACGGATGGCATGTAAAACAAAGTTTTTCACTGTACTTTGGTACATGTGACAATAACCAACATATTTAGAACATAGAATCTAGAAAACTACTATACAGTACAGGCCCTTTGGCCCGTTGTGTTGTGCCAGACTTTTAACTTCCTCTGCGATCACTCAGCCCTTTCCTCCTGTACAGCCCTTCATTTTCCTTTCATTCCATGTGCTTATCTAAGAGTTTCTTAAATGCTCTAAATATATCTGCCTCTGCCACCACCCTTGGCTGGGCGTTCCACGAGCCCACCACTCTCTGTGTTTTTAAAAAACAAACTACCTCTGACATCCCTGCTAGACTTTCCTCCAATCATCTTAAAATTATGCCGTCCAGTATTGGCCGTTTCTGTTCTGGGGAGAAAAAATACCAATTTTCTTTTGCCTGTTAACACCCAAGGTTAAGATTTCACCCCATGAAATATACAACAGACTAGCTGTACTAAAGCCCGGAAGATAAAGCTAGTTTAATTCTGATCAAATATGAAGGCAAGGACAGCCCATACCTCCCATTAAATTTGAGGAAATTGCACTAAACTTGTGGATTAAGTTAACCGTGCTCTAATTGCCTGTCAGAATTGGACTGGTGGCTGAACAGCCCAAGTTCCCAACACATCGCATTGAAAGAAATGTTAACCCACCCTTATTTTTCTTGGAAAGCTGATCATTTTTGCACTTGCGGCATTTTCTGCTTCTTTCTTTGATCACTCGGGAGATGATCCCGCAGTACAAGCATCCTCTTTTTATTTAGCAGGTTGAAAGAAATAGTAAACGTGTTGAGCTACAAGTTACTAATCATCGTCGGAGATTACTTCCTCTCCGCGGACAGTCCCATTTCCCTCCGTTCATCTATCAGCATAAAATTTCATATGCACAGTACCTCTCCCGTTATTGTAACATTTTTCACTCTAATTCCAGTGATTGTAACCACATTGCCTGAATTTCTAAGAGAAAATGTTTTGCGTTCTGCGGGTGACAGCTGTCTGGGAGTAACTGATGTATGTATAGCTCCACTTACATAGATACATATGTATTAACTGTGTAGGCATCTCCCTGTCTCTATCTGTGCAAACCTGGCCTTTGGATATCTCCAATTGGAAGAAATTATCATGTGAAAAATGCCACAATAAACCGCGGGCCTGCAGTGCTGTAAAAATATTCAAGTTTGACTCATTCAGGAATTAAACAAGAAGGCTGCCTCCCACCACATAAATCTGCTCGTGACAGAGCATGGTGCTGCGGATTATGAGCTGGCTGCTTTTTGATTTTATGTAGATAGTATGATTATTTTTTCATGTATTGTAATAAGATGCTACGCTGTGGGTTATTCTCCCAGTGTGTGGAAGTGGTCCGTGGAACGGCTGGTCTTGCCCTTCAGAATCAAGAGGAGACGACCTCATTGTGTCCTGTGGCATTTTCTCGAAAGTGTCGGCTGTGACTCCGTTGCGATCTCTGAGCCAGTTCAAGTCCTGTTTGTCAGCTTTCTTCTGAGATTTGATAACAAAAATCTGAGAGCAAGTCGCACTGTCAGAACTGTAGTCTTACAAGTGGAATGTTAAACAGAGGCACCACCTGTCGTCAGGTGTGAAAGAGTAGGGCAGTTATCTCCATTTTCTTGGTTAATGTTGAATTCAGATTCAGATTCATTTATTTATCACATGCACATCGAAACATACGGTGAAGTGCGTCATTTGCATTAACAGACGAATCAGCTTAAGATGGGCTGGGTTCAGCCCATAGGTGCAGCCACACGTTATGGAGTTTAGTGCAAAGTTGTTGCTGCGGCACCACTCAACTAGCTGATATATCCAGCTCCTGTACGCCTCCTCATCACCATCGGAAATTCTGCCAACAATAGTTGCGTCGTCAGCAAATTTATCGATGGTATTACAGGTGTACCTAGTCACGGGTGGAGAGAGAGCAGAGCAGTGGGCCAAGCACACAGCCCCGAGTTGTGCCAGTGTTGATTGTCAGTGAGGTGGAGATGTTATTTCCGATCCACACAGATTGTCCTGGGCGTTGTGGCTTGTTGGGCCGGAAGGGCCTGTTCCATGATGTATCGCTATAAAAATAAATAAATAAACAAACTCAACATAACCACAATGTCCAGCAGAGTCAGTAATCTAATTGTCATCCTAGTGTTGCTCGAGGAAAATTGCAGATTGGTTACTCATTGCTCTAGTAGGGGTTCCCAAGCAGTTGGTGGCATAAACAAGGTAGGGAAGCCCTGTTCTAGAGTAATCGCTTGGACGAAAGGAGGAAGCGAAAGGGGTTTACAAATTCAAGCCTTTAATAGCATTGAAGTGCTTGCTGTGAATCAGAGGAAATTCCCCTCATGGGAATTTTTCCTAGGGTAGGGGAAATGAAAGACTAAAGGGCATAAGTTTAAGGTGATAGGGGGAAGATTTAAAACGGACCCGATGGAAGCTTCTTCATGTGGAGGGTGGTGATGTTATAGAAATAGCTGCCAGGGGTCATGTTTGAGATACAATTACATCATTTAATGGACATGTAGACAGGGGCCTAACAATTGTTAGCTAGAGGGAATGAGCCATGGGGAATGATATTCTTTTGTTGATCACTCAAATACGCTAGCTTTGCTAATTGTAACACTAATTTAGTTCGACCGCTAATTACGCTTAGTTATATTGCTAATTAGAATGCTTAGTTTCGCTGATTTGAATGCCAAGATTGCTCCATCGCTATTTTAGTTTTTTTTACTGCTATAAGATTGTTCATCATCTTTGCTGGTTTTGTTATAAAGGACCGACCATACCTTTTTCGATTTGGAACTTTGTTATTTGCCGTTCAGTGTCGATTACCCTGGCTTAGTCTCAGTGGTTTTGGTTTGTGTTCAGGTAACTGCTACACCTGGTTGAGAGGGACATGGGTCAAATGCAGACAAAGATTAGACGGGCATCTTGTTTGGTGTGGACGAGTTAGGTTAAAGGAACTATTTTCATGCAGTATAATTCAATGACTCCGTAATTCAAATCTGGAACTTTCTGCCTGATTTTGGAGTACAAAATTCCCTATATCTATGGGGTGGTGTGGTAGCGTAGTGGTTAGTGTAACATTTACAGCACCGGCAGTTGGGGTTCAATCCCTGCCAATGTCTGCAAGGACTTTGTATGATCTCCCCATTCAGTATGCCCTCTAGTTCTTAATTTCCCAGCCCTGGAAAAAAGACACTGCCCATTGACTCTATGTCTCTTATGATTTTATTTCCATTTTCCCAAATTAAAGTAGCATTGTAGAGTTATAAAGACATACAGTGAGGAATCAGGCTTTTTGGTGCACCAAGTCTGCACTGGCCATCCATCACTCATTTACACTAATCCACTTTTTTATTCTTCCCATCAACTCTCCTCACCTCCCCTCCCCCCACCCAGATTGAACCATTTACCTACACTCTAAGGACACTTTACAATGGCCGATTAATCTGCCAACATGCTTGTCGTTGGGACGTGGGAGGAAACCGGAGCATCTGGAGTGAACTCACACAATCACAGGGAGAGTGGGCAAACTCCACACGGACAGCACAGCAGCTCAAGATTGAAGCTGTGTCTCTGGCGCCGTGATACAGTGACTCTGCCAGCACAGTGCAGCAGCCCCAAAACAGCGCATATGCGCCATGGAAATCACTCTATAAATAATTAAATGCATCATCATCATTTTATGCCATGTCATATGACGTGCGTGATCATAGTTTCATGACCATGATTGTTCTTGGCAAATTTTTCTATGGAAGTGGTTTGCCATTGCCTGCTTCTGGGCTGTGTCTTTACAAGACGGATGACCCCAGCCATTATCAATACTCTTCAGAGATTGTCTGCCTGGCATCAGTGGTCGCATAATCAGGACTTGTGACATGCACCGGCTGCTCATGCGACCATCCACCACCTGCTCCCGTGGGTTCACAGGACCCTGATCGGGGGCTAAGAAGGTGCTACACCTTGCCCAAGGGTGACCTGCAGACTAGCAAAGGGAATGAGCGCCTTATACTTCCTTTGGGAGAGATATATCTCCATCTTGCCACCCGAAGATAAATGGACATCTTTCTTTAATTGCCTCGTGAGTTCTACCCCAGTCAACAAGAAACGATCTGCTGGATGAACTCAGCAGGTTGAGCAGCATCATTCGGAGGAAAGGAATTGTTGACGTTTTGGGTCCGAACCTGTGCCAGACCAATTTTCTCCCACAGCTGCTGCTCGAGCTGCTGAGTTCCACCAACAGATTGCTTATTGCTTTACATTCCAGCATCTGGAAGCCTCTTATACATCATTCCACTGTACTGCCCTTGTTCTGCCATTGCTTGGAGATTTGAAGGCTGCATTGTTTTCTAATGTTGGTCTCCAACTAAAAACTAGAATGAAGATCAGGCACTGAGCCCTGGGGCGTGTTCCTTAAGGCCACAGGACATAGGAATAGAATGAGGCCATTCAGCCTATGGAGTCTGCTCCGCCATTCCATCATGTTATCCCTCTCAACCCCATTCTCCTGTCTTCTCCCTGTAAACTTTGATGCCCTGACTAATCAGGAACCTATTATTTCTGCAGCTTGACAACATGTGAAACCAGACAGACCTGGAGTCCAGCTGAAGAGAAGGAGGTGCAGCAGGTGGACATGATAAAATGGCTGTCGACGCAACGGGGACACTTCGTTAGGACTGTGGCTGAATCTTGTAGCGGAGATGATAGCAGAAGTGGAGTCACCCAGCAGAACGTCTTGCCAAAAGTAAGGAACTCTCGGACTGTATTTCAGAGGCCAGTGTGATTTATTTTGGGTTGGATGGGGCTGCAGAGATGTTTCTACAGAACCAATCCCATAACAGTTAGATCCTTGACCAACTTGACTTCCACTACAGTTGCCCTCTTCTGGAATTAGAACACAGCACAGAAACAGGCCCTTTGGCCCACAGTGTCTGTGTTGATCATGATACTATATTAAACTAATCTCTTCTGCCTGCACACGATTCATATCCCTCCATCCCTGAATATTCATGTGCTGTCTAAAAGCCTTTTGAATGCCACTTCCACCCAGTCTGTCCGGGTGTCCACAGTTCTGTATGTAAAAACATTTGCCCTTTAAATTTTCCCACTCTCATCTTTAACCAGTGACCTCTGGTGTTTGACATATTCACCCTGGAAAAAAAAACCTTGAATGTTTACCCTCTGTATACCTTCCATAATTTTATAAACTTCTCTCAGGTCTCCACTAAGCTCTAACACTCCAGACAAATTAACCAAGTTTTCCAAAACCTCGCTTTGTAACTAATGCCCTCTAGTCCAGATGCCATCCTGGTAAAATTCCCCAAGAACGTGAAAACTTTATTTTTCATCTAACATAAATTTTCCATTAGAATATGTTTGTTAGATCAAGGCTTCTCCACTTTTACCTTTTTGAGCAAGCATTCCAGATTCAAGGAATGCAATTCTCAAAAAGGTAAAAATCCAAGAATAGCACTCAAAAATGCTGGAGGAACCTAGCAGGTCAGGCAGCATCTATGGAAAGGAATAAACCTCATGAAGGATCTTGGCCTGGTACATTGATTCTTTATTCCTCCCTATTGCTGCTGCCTCACCTGCTGAGTTCCTCCAGCATTTTGTGTGTATTACTCTGGATTTCCAGCACCTGCAGAGTCTCTGTTGGAAAATCCCAGAGCATTCTTTGATGCAATTTTGTTTGCTATAACTCAGGAGGTTTGATATGTTTTACGTTTGTTGCAGAGAGAATGAGAGCCACTCTGAGTCTGACGATGACCTGGAGAATCAGCGGAGGGGAAGTGAAAGCACCACTTCTGTGAGTACCAGGGAATTTCCTCTCCCAATGTAGGGTTGAAAATCGCAATCTCATAACCCTGAGATAAAACTTTGAATGCCACAGAGATGCAGGACTGAAGTTTGTTTTAATTAATAAGTATTTTATATTTTATAAAAATGTTTCTGTATATGGGATCTAGATATGAAACTTTTTCTTGCAGCACATTTTGCTTTTGGTCACATTGAATTTTGTCCTTCCTAAATCCTTTGCTGTTTCAGAGTCTAACGAACCTGACTCAACAAAAATGTTCATTTTGATACATTCTTTTAATAACTTCTCTTCAAAAATGCTTTATTTTTGGAAAGAACTGTGGCTGATCCAGAAATGAAAGGCACTGTATAAATGCGAACTCTGTTTCTCTTTGCACAGATGCTGCCTGACTTGCTGAGTCTTTTCACCATTTTCTGTTTCTTATTTTAGATTTCTAGCATCTGCTGGCTTTGTAATTGGCTGCTGTGTTTCATATGTTGCAAGAGTGATTGTTCTTCACACTTGCTTCTTCCAAGCCTTGCTATACCTCTAACAGGCTGGGACTGACTATTTGTTCATAGGGAGTCAGTAAATTAGGGCACATTGAAATTTTAAAGTAAAAGTGAAGTCAACACAAATTTATGATCAAAATCACTGCAGGGATCTTGCAGGGATTTACAGGAAAATAAAAAAAACCAATAGAATTTATGAAAAACTAAACATAAACGAAGTCTGACAAATGTGCAAAAGACAAATCATACAAAAACACACTGATAACATGAGTTCTCGAGAGTGAGTCTGAGGCTGTGGAATCAGTTCAGCGTGAGGTTGATTCTGAATCTGTAGAGGTCTGCTTGTACTTGAGAAATTTCAATAAAACTGTCCTCTGTCTCTTTAAGTTATGAGCTTAATACTACATACTGAGAACTACAGGTTTCAATAGCTGCATTTAATGTCAAAGAAATGTATAGAATATGCACCCTGAAGTTCTTTTTCTTTGCAAACGTCCATGAAAACAGAGAAGTGCCCCAAAGAATGAATGACAGTTAAAATGTTAGAACCCCAAACCCCCCCTAGCTCCCCCCTCCCCTGCAGCAGCAAGGCAACAACCCTCCCACTCCCCACCAGCAAAAAGCATCAGCACCCTCCACCAAGCTCTCAAGCCTGCAGAAGCATCAATAAAGACACAACCTTGCAGGCCCCCAAATACTACTCGTTCACCCGGTAATTCAAACATACCACAGGCTTTCTCTCTCCCTAATAAGGGAAAAAGAGGTATCCCCGTTTCACAGCGAGAAGGGAGACATTAGCAATCAACTCGTTGATTTACAATGTTAAAAGTCTGTTGCATGGCTTTTCTTCCAAGCTCTGCACCCAGAGAGTCGGCACCAGAAGGGTACAGCTCTCCAGACACACAACCTGCAGCAAACTCGCTGTTCCCGATGTTCCGTGTTCTCCCGCAATGCTTCAGTCAGGGGCACCGGCCTAGAATCAGCACGTCCTCAGAGCCACGAAGATCTGGATCCTGAAGGCGTGTTTGCCTTCCAGGCCGTGCCCTTGGGATATCAAAAAGCGGCTGGTCATGAAGCCCTAAGAGCGGGTCCCATTCCCACAAAGAACTGAAGTCGGAGTGTAACTCCAGGCCAGGGTCTTCAAAGGAACCTTGAAAAGGAAAAAAATAAATATCAAAGATAGAAATAGAGCTGTTTATGAGGATGTAAGCAAAGGAGTCGTCGTTTAGTGCCAGCTTGACTTGACTCGGCCTTCAGAAACCCACTGATGACCCATCGACGTACACATTCTGGTCACTGACCAGACCGCTGCTTTCTGACTGTAGTGTCATCACAACTGAGAGGCTATTCTTTTATGGCCAAACTCTGCCAGCTGTTATCTCTCTCACCCCGCCCGACCAAAACCCCTACAACCACAAGCTCTGAATCCTGCTTCTCGTGCCTACAGACCTTATAACCTTGAGTGTGAAAAAATTCATGTAGAACTCTCTTTGCTGCGTGTCATCCTCACAAACTGTCTCCATGCAAGCAGCAGCTCAGAAATCTAATTAAGTTACAGACCACATGCAGAAATGCACTGAGGAAGTGCTTTTGTTTATTTACTGTCATGTGAGGGGTTGGTTTATCTGCCAGTCAAAAGCCACTTCTGCGGTGTTGGTCATTGATTGGCTCATTCGAAGGATGCGGCCACATCTTCCCATTGATTGGCTTGTGTGTCGTGGCACCGGTTTCCGGTTCCGGGTGCCTTAGGAGTATAAGAATAGGATGTCCGAGAGACCTGGACTCTTTCCTTTTGTCTCCAGGGTCCACTTCAGGCTGAAGTTAACCATATAACAATTACAGCAAGGAAACAGGCCATCTTGGCCCTTCTAGTCCGTGCCAAACGCTTACTCTCACCTAGTCCCACTGACCTGCACTCAGCCCATAACCCTCCATTCCTTTCCTGTCCATATACCTATCCAATTTTTTTTTTAAACGACAAAATCGAACCTGCCTCTACCACTTCTACTGGAAACTCGTTCCACACAGCTGCCACTCTCTGAGTAAAGAAGTTCCCCCTCGTGTTACCCTTAAACTTTTGCCCCTTAACTCTCGACTCATGTCCTCTTGTTTGAATCTCCCCCACTCTCAATGGAAAAAGCCTATTCATGTCAACTCTATCTATCCCCCTCATAATTTTAAATACCTCTATCAAGTCCCCCCCCCTCAACCTTCTATGCTCCAAAGAATAAAGACCTAACTTGTTCAACCTTTCTCTGTAACTTAGATGCTGAAACCCAGGTAACATTCTAGTAAATCTCCTCTGTACTCTCTCTATTTGTTGACATCTTTCCTATAATTTGATGACCAGAACTGTACACAATACTCCAAATTTGGCCTCACCAATGCCTTGTACAATTTTTACATTACATCCCAACTCCTATACTCAATGCTCTGATTTATAAAGGCCAGCATACCAAAAGCTTTCTTCACCACCCTATCCACATGAGATTCCACCTTCAGGGAACTATGCACCATTATTCCTAGATCACTCTGTTCTACTGCATTCCTCAATGCCCTACCATTTACCATGTATTTCCTATTTTGATTATTCCTACCAAAATTTAGCACCTCACACTTATCAGCATTAAACTCCATCTGCCATCGTTCAGCCCACTCTTCTAACTGGCCTAAATCTCTCTGCAAGTTTTGAAAGCCTACTTCACTATCCACAACACCACCTACCTTAGTATCATCTGCATACTTACTAATCCAATTTACCACCCCATCATCCAACTCATTAATGTATATGACAAACAACACTGAACCCAGTACAGATCCCTGAGGCACACCACTAAGTTGCAACCAGCGCTGATGGACAATTGTGAAAGAGCGTTGCAGATATAGATATGTTTGTTTTGTTAAGTATTCATTTGTAGCATGCTTAGTTTCTCAGTTTTATAACCTGGGGAGATTTGATGGAGTACCTGTTAAGTTAAAAGGGTTTCTGAATGTTCAGTATTGTCGTTCTGTGTAGTTTAGACAAACACTTGTTTAGCTAGATGCCTGGTTTATTGTTTTTAGTTAATGTGCCCTTCCGCAATCTGTGTCTTCTGTTTCGCTCACTGGATCCGCGAATCTGCCTTGCTTTACGTTTACGCATATCCAATGTGTAATGGTAGCTAACAGTGTTATTCCGATGGCACTCAGTTAGCCCCCCACACATGGGAGGAGTTCGCGTACCGTACAAGCAGGGTTCTCAGTAATGTTCGGTTGAGTATCCTGCATGCTGGCCCCCTGGTGTGCTCTGCACTCTCCCTCAATAACAAACGCAACCCAGTCTTGTGCTGATCTTCACTCAGGCTGCCCCTCAGAGTTGAAGGTGAGATTTTTATCACTGCTGCTCTGTGGTTTTGTAGATGGACGTGTGTGGTAGGAGGAGAGCGAGATACTCAAGTCTTCTCACTGTTCCTGTTTGGCTTTGTAGTGGCTTCATCAAAGTGTTTCCAAAGAGATCACTCACTTTTGGGCCATTATCATCTTTTTAACTGGTGGGAAGTCAGAATTCTCTTAGACTGGTGAGGATGCTCCATTTCTTCAAGGAGGGTTTGAGGATGTCTCTGAAACAGTTTAATCTGTTCACGTGGGAATCTCTTGCTGTGGCAGGGCTCAGAATAGGGGTCAAAGTTGAGAGTTTACTTTGAGGCATGTGAATGATGCAGCCTATTTAACAGCAGTGCCACAACAGCTTTTAAACACCTGTATCCTCCGTGGTAGATGTCCTGAGAGACCTCCATGGCCAATTTCCATCAGGAATGCTTCTTGCTTCAGATTAGGATAAGATTAGTTTCTTTTGTCACATGTACATTGAAACATACAGTGAAATGCATCGTTTTGCCTCCCATTATATCAGCGAGGATTGCGATTGTGTAAGTGTCACCATTCTCCCATCTTTAAAATAACATGCCCACAACTCAATCACCTTAAACCGTATGTCTTAAGAATGTAGGAGGAAACCCATGCAGTCACGGAGCGAATGTATAAACTCCTTCCAGACAGCAGCGGGAATTGAACCCCGATCGGTGTTTGCTGGCGCTGTAATAGCATTATGCTAACCCTTACCCTACTGTGCTGCCCTGCTTCCTTTTGCTATGCCATAATTACGTAAATCCATTTAAAATCAGGAAATGTAGGACTGAGAGGTGCAGCTGGTAGAACTGCTGCCTCAGGCTATCAGCCCCTCAAGTTCAGTCCTAACCTCCAGGCGTTCTCACATCCTCCTTGTGACCGTGTTGGTTTTCTGCAGTGGGCTCAGGAAACCGGAGCACCCATACTGTCTCAATGGCATACGGGTTGGTCGGTTAATTGTCCTCTGTAAATTCGGTAGGGGGGGGTGGTAGAATCTGGGGTGCCAGGTGGGGGGTGTGCAGAGAATGAAATGAGTTTAGTGCGAGTGGCTGCTTGATGGTCAGCATGGGCTTGGTGGGCTAAGGGACCTATTTCTCTGCTGTACGACCATGACTGCAAGGATTTTGAAGGAGCAAATAAAGCAGAAAAAGACCTGTAGCAAATGGTGAAGCTGCCTTCACAAAAAGGATGGGAACATTTCAAATAGGAAGCTCACTATCACATTATATATCTAGCAATGCCAAAATTCCAGAAAGGAATACAGTAAAATAAGTGTCAGTGATTAGAGGATACACATTTTAAGGCAAACGGCAAAGGAATAAGAAACATATGGAAATGTTGAGCTGTGTTTGGATACACATTGTAGTCCATCACAGCTAAAGCACTCTCCATCGTTGAGCTCATCTACAAGGAGCTCTGTCACAGAAAACAGCTTCCATTATCAAGGACCTGCACCATGCTGTCCTCTCACTGCTGCCATCAGGAAGGAGGTACTGGAGCCTTAGGTCCCACACTGCCAGGTTTGGGAACAGTTATTACCCTTCAACCATCAGGCTCCTGAATCAGAGTGCATAACTTCACAACCTAAGATTCACTTTCAAGAACTCTACAACTCATGTTCTCAATATTATTTTATTACTTAAACACAAGAATTCTGCAGCTGGGGCTGGCCATTTGAAAATGCCAGTCCTTCCCTTCCCCCCCACCCCTCCCAGTGATTTTTCAATATTCTGGCCTGCTTAGGATGTACCAGTAGGCCAACCTTCACGAATCTCTCAAACTTGTAAAGGTCACTCTGTCTACCCCGTTGTGGACATTGCACCTTATATGTCTGCCTGTACTGCACTTCCTCTGCAACTGTAACACTCTATTCTCACCCTCAACAATTTTTCCTTCAATCTCTCCCACTTTCTCTAAACTCGAGGAATAGCCATGGGCACCAGTATGGGCCCCAACTACGCCTGCCTCTTCGTTGGCTATGTAGAACAGTCTATGTTCGAAGTCTTTCCTAGTAAAACACCCCAACTCTTCCACTACTTTGATGACTGCATTGGTGCTGCTTCAGGCACCCATACTGAGCTCATTAATTCCATTAACTTTGCCTTTAACTTCCACCCTGCCCTTAAATTCACTTGGCTCATCTCTTACACTGCCCTACATTTTCTCGATCTCACTGTCTCCCATCTCTAAAGACAAACTGTCAACCAACATCTTTTATAAACCTACTGATTCCCACGGCTATCTTGACTATACCTTTTCCCACCCTATCTCCAATAAAAATGCTAATTTCTTTTCTGAGTACCTTCGCCTCTACTGCATCTGTTCCTAGAACATGGCTTTCTGTTCCATGACATGAGAGATGTCCTCCTTCTTCAAAAAATGGAGTTTCCTTCTCTCCACAATTGATGCTGCCCTCATCCATATCTCCTTCATTTCCTGAACATCTGTGCTCATCCCATCTTCCCACCGCCTTAATAGTGATGGAGTTCCTCTTGTTCTTACCCATCATCCCATGAGCCTCTGCATCCAGCCCATCATCCTCCACTGCTTCTGCCATCTCAAAGGGATCCCACCGCTAAATATAACTTTACCTCCCCCCCCCCCCCATTCTCTGTTTTTCACATGGATCGCTCCCTCTGCGATCCCCTTGTCCATTTGTCCTTCCCTACTTGTCTCCTTCCTGGCACTTATCCCTGCAAGTTGCCCAAGTGTTACATCTGCCCATACACTTCCTCCCTCATCTCTATTCATTGCCACAAAGAGACCTGGACGAGGCAACACTTCACCTGCGAATCCACGGGTCCGATTCTGCCAATATGATCTCCTCTATGTTGGTGAGATCTGTTGTAAATTGGAACGCTCCGACGAGAACCTTCGCTCCATCCACCACAAGTGGAACTTTCCGGTGGCCAAACATTTTAATTGTGATTCCCATTCTCGATCCGACATGTCGGTCCATGGCCTCCTCTTGTGCTAAAACGAGGCCACCCTCAGGGTGGAGGAGCAACACCTTATATTCCGTCTTGATAGCCTTCAACCTGGGTATGAATATTGCTTTCTCCTTCAGGTAAAAAAACAATCCCCTTCTTCCCAGTTCCTCTATTCATCCCTCTGCTCTTCCTCTACTACACCCCCTCCTCTATTCCTGACCTCTTACCTCTTCTCACTTACCGATCATTCCTCCTGGGTCCCCTCCTGTTTCTCTTTCTCCTATGTTCCAGTCTCCTCTCCCATCAGATTCCTTTTTCTCTAGCCTTTGACCTTTCCCACCCATCTGGCTTCACCTATCACCTTACAGCCAGCCTCCTTCCTCTCCCTCCCACCTTTTTATACCGGCACCTTCCCCCTTCCTTCTCAGCCCTGCAGAAGAGTTGCAGCCCGAAACATCGACTGTTTATTCATTTCCATAGATGCTGCCTGATCTGCTGAGTTCTTCCAGCATTTAGTGTGTTGCACTTTGAAGTGATCCTCTGTGGTGGGGATGG
This sequence comes from Hemitrygon akajei, assembly GCF_048418815.1. Classification (NCBI taxonomy): domain Eukaryota; kingdom Metazoa; phylum Chordata; class Chondrichthyes; order Myliobatiformes; family Dasyatidae; genus Hemitrygon; species Hemitrygon akajei. The sequence continues at coordinate 181,827,091 of NC_133127.1, forward strand.
TTCTGCCCATGATGTCTAGTATGCCCTGATTCTACAAACCTCTGAATCCTCTTCTGATCCTATGCCAGTGGGCGAAGCACCCAGTCAGAATGCTTTCCATGGTACGTCTGTAGAAATTTGCAAGAATCTTTAGTGACATACCAACATCTCCTTAAGCACCTAATGAAGTAGAGCTTCATCATGATTTCATGGAAGTATAGGGCCAAAGAGATCCTCTGAGATGTTGATGCCTGAGAACTTGAAACTATCCTCCCTTTCCACTGCTGACTCTTCAGTGAAGACTAGTGTGTGTTCTGCTAACTTCTCCCCTTCTCGAAGTCTACAATCAGCTTGGAAATTTGATTTAACGTGAACTATTTCCTGGCATTTGTAGACGTGGAAGAGACGAAGGAGCCAGTCATCGAAAGGCAGGCGGAGATCGAGGAGCCACCAGATCCGATCGCACGGAGAAGAGCAGCAGGATGAAGTTGAGGCCGTGACGCTATTTGAAGTGGTCAGGATGGGCAAGAGCGCCATGCAGGTACCTGGTCAGCTATGTTGGTAGTCCTCAAATCGGTTTACACTGTAGTGGTTAAATTACTGACCAAGTTAGTGTAGGTACTGTTAGTCACTCTCCCTGCCGGCAAAGCCACCTCTGGTTCAGGAGGGGGGCAGGGTAACTTCCCACAGTTGGCTGTGATTGTCTACCCGCCCTGTTGTGATGGCTGGGATTAATTCAGTCAGTGTTATGATCTGGTGCTTTATCAAGTGGAGTTTATTTGTCACATGCTCAGGTGCAACGTGGTTCATGTATAATGAAAAGCTTGCTTGCAGCCAATCACAGGCACGTGGGTTCAGAAAGAAATAGATCCTTTAGCCCTATTGGTCGATCTGACCAAGTGTCTGTCTATACATATCTCATTAAACATTTCCTGTCAAATACCTTTTAAACATTCTAGTTGTACCCACCTCTTCCGTTTCTTCTGGCAGCCCAAGAGAGATGCACTCTTATAAAAGAGTTTACAATTATGAAGGATGTAGATAAAGTGGATGGCAACCAACTTATCATCGGTGTAGGGATTAAAAAAAGTCAGATACACAAACACAAGAAAATCTGCAGATGCTCGAAATCCAAAGCAACACACAGAAAATGCTGGAGGAACTCAGCAGGTCAGGCAGCATCTACGGAAAAGAGTAAACACTGGATGTTTACTTTTTTCCATAGATGCTGCCCGACCTGCTGAGCTCCTCCAGCATTTTTGTGTGTGTGGTCTGAAGTCAGGTACAATAGTTTCCTTGAAGAAGCACTTGTATAGGTATTTGAAGGGACGGGGCTCAGAAGGACATGGGCAGAACAAAGGAAATTGGCTCTGACTGGGTAGACAGCATGATCTGTCTGTACTGATTGGACCAAAGTGCCAGTACCTATGCTGTATTGCTCTGTGACCTTGTGACAACACAGTGTTGAGAGGTTTCAAAAACCAAATGAAGTACACTTCCCTTGTACAGTCATTCTCAGGACATGGCTACTGATATCAAAACTGACATTTAAAGTTCAATGCACATACTTATATGTCACCATATACCCTGAAATTCATTTTCTTGCGGGCATTCACAGTAAATACAAGGAAACTCAATAAAATCAGTGAAGAACTGCAGACAGATAGAAAAACAACCAATGTGTAGAATGAAACAAATTGTGCAAATACAAAAGGAAAACAATGATATATTGTGTGCCCCTTATTGTCCCACTAGACTGAATAACAATTTTCATTTCAAAGTTGTAATAACAATTTCAATCAACAATTAAGAATCAGCCACATTGATGGGCCTGGAGCCACATCTAGCTTGAACTAGAATGGGACTTATTTGCCCAGAGCAAATGTAGTCAGCCAGATGGGTTTGGACAACATTTCCATTGAGTTCCTGGTCACTATTACCTGGTCAGCAATCTAATCGCAGATTTATTTGATAAATTGAATTTAAATTTACCCACATGTAGTCCTTTGGATACTGGTAGGAATGATTCCAGAAACTGGGAATGTATTGCTTGGTAATTAGAAATTATAGAAATAATTTGATCAAAGTAAATCAGTGTAGGGAGAAAGTATTCTCAGTGGTTGGGGGTGGTCTAGAGTTTGTGAACTGAATTAATTAATTAATTTGTTGACATACAACACAGATTAGGCCCTTCTGACACTTTGAGCCACTCAGCCCATCATTCCCCTGATTTAATCTAAGCCTAATCATGGGACAATTTACAGAGACCAATTAATCTACTACTCAGCACGTTTGTGGATTGTGGGAGGAAACCGGAGTGGTCACGGGGAGAATGTACAAACTCCTTCGAGGCAGCAGTGAGAATTGAATCCTGGTTGCCTGTACTGTAAAGCATTATGCTGACCCCAATGCTACCGTGCTGCCTTTACTGTGAAATTTGATGTTCCTAGAATAAAACTAGGTACGGAAAAAAAAACTTATAATCAAAACTGGGGAGAGGTTTAGGATTCTCTGTGCAAGCAACACGATACATTAGGTAGGTTGTTATTTTCACTCAGAGCTTTGTTAACTAAAAGACTTAGGCGATGCGGAGTATAGGTGTATATGTGGAGGCAGGTTATAGATCAGCAAGGTTGCTGAGACAATGTTTTCAAGATGGGTAGGAAATGAATTGCAGCAACTCTCAGATTGCAAGCAGAGGAGGGAGCGATTGTTTCAACCGTGTTAATAAACTCATGACTTTTTTCAGTTGAATTCATTTAGCTCTGACAAGAAATATACAAACATCAGTTAGACAGCATTTAGAGTATTGAGTACAGTTTCTGGTCACCACACCACAGGCAACATGAGGTGCAATAGAGAGAAAGAGTGCTGAAGAGATTCAACGGGAGTCACCTAAAATGGAGGGCTGTAGTTATGAGGAGTGATTGAATAGGCTAGTTTATTCTCACTGGAATGTGGGAGGCTGAGCGATAACATTATTGAGGCTTACAAAAATTTTGAGGGGCACAAATGGGGCAGGTAATCAAATATTTCTGATCATGCAGGTGAAGTCCAGAACTAATGGACACAGGTTGAAGGTGAGAGATCAGAAATTTCAAAGTTCAAAACATTGAGCGCATCTACATGCAACATTGTAGGAAAGCAGCATCTATCATCAGAGATCCCCACCATCCAGGTCATGCTGTCTTCCTGCTGCTGACATCAGGTAGAAGGTACAAGAGCCCCAGGACTCGCAGCAACAAGTTGAAGAACAATTATTACACCCCTCAACCATCAGGCCCTTGAATAAAAGTGGATAATTACACTCAACTTCACTTGCCCCATCATTGAAATGTTCCCACAACCAATGATCTCACTTTCAAGGATGTTCTTGTTAATTATTGCTATTTATTTATACTTGCATTTGCACAGTTTGTTGTCTTCTGCACTCTAGCTGTTCATTCATTGATCCTGTTGTAGTTACTATCCTAGAGATTTATTGAGTATGCCCGCAAGAAGATGAATCTCAGGGTTGTATATTGTGATATATATGTCGTTAGATAATAAAACTTACTTGGAACTTAATTGTCACAGGTTGGAGGTGAGAGAGGAAATTTAAACAAGATCTAAGAGGTAAGTTTTTGACGCAGAGGGTAGTGAGTTGGCAGAGGAAGAGATGGACACAGATACAATTACAACTTTTAAAAGGCATTTTGACAGGTACTTGGATAGGAAAGAAGGAGGATATAGGCTTCATGGGATTAGAACAAATAGGTATAACAGCCTACATGGACAGTGTGTGTTAAAGACCTGTTACTGTACTGTACATTCCTATGACATCGAAAGTAACTTTCCCCCTGCGACCTTCTTTATTGGATACTAACACAGTCCATATGTGAAGCAGTGTTGTGAATAGTTACTCTGGTTAAAACTTTGCGATTAAGACCATAAATCTTTGAAAATAATCCAATAACCTTACTGTAGTTTGCAGGTTTTTTATTTCTTTTCTGTAATGTTGTATTGGATTGCGTGATGTTAGTTTCCTCACCTTGCAGTCCGTGGTTGATGACTGGATTGAAGAATATAAACAAGACAGAAATACTGCGCTCTTGGATCTCATCATTTTTTTTATTCAGTGCTCAGGATGCAGAGGTGAGCCACTCTGATTTGTCATTACTGTGCCCTGTATTTTCTGTGATGCATTACCCTGTATTCTACTAAATGCTCCGGAATATATCTGGGTGATTTAATAATTTCGAGACTTCTCATTTCTCACTGCTGTGATTGAAGCAGGGCTTACATTCTAAAATGTGTCCATTAGGAATGATTGCTGGATTTATTTTAAAAAATGCTTATTTATAATGGTAATCCCCATTTCTGCCCCACTTTCACACTATTTCTCTTTGCTGACATTACAAAAATGACTGATCCTCAAATGTAATCCATAGGTTGTAAAGTTTTTGGAATTGCTGAAGATTTGGTAAAGGATGTGATGGCAGAGAAACTATTTCTTTGAAAAGCAAGTCCATAGCAAAGGGCCATTTAAGAGGGGAAATCAGTAAGCTCTGTCCCATTCAAGGGGCAAAAAGAAGCCGGAATTCTCCCCCGACAAAAGGTGTTGAATCTAGTCCAGTCTAGCTTTCAGGACTGAGATTGATAGATCTAAATTGGTTCAATGATATTGGTAAATGAATTTACTATTTTACAGTGAAAAACTTTGTTTTACATGTCATCTATACAGATCATTGAACGTTACAGCATAGTACAGACCCTTCGGGCAAAGATGTTGTGCTGCTCTTATAACCTACTCAAGATCAATCTAACCCAGTGATTCCCAAACAATTTTGGATTACCTCCCCCTTGCCTCCCAGTCCATGTCCCCAGTGCCCCCCTCCCTTTCAGGCCATTACATAAAACTATAAAGGATTTATGGTGCACAGTGAAAAAAAAATAGGAACTGCAAATTGAAAGCAGTGACAAATAATTGCACAAAGTTATTCAAACTTCTTTAAAGTACAAATAAGATTATTTCCTTTTATCGTTACAGTAAAAACAATTTTTGCCAACAATTTTAGAATTGTCCAACTATTCACTACTTCATTGCTTTTTCACCTTTCAATGTGATGGATGGGTGATGCAGTGATGTTAGCTTCACAGCATCAGGCTGAATGCCACTCGGGAGGAGTCTCAGATCCCCACGTTCAGTAATTTACAGTTCATTTCATCGCTTTGAAAGAACTTGGGCAACTGCACTGGAACCACGCTCCACTAAATATTATGTTGGAAAGGCAATAAAAATCACCTTGCTCTTTTTTCACCATGCAGGATAGCGTTCAGAGACTTCTTTCTGCAACCAAAAGTCTTGATAAAATTTTTTGAACCTCGGCTCAAAGCCATTTTGCAGTCGTCAGTTCTTCCTCCATCCTTCCTGTTAATTCTTCATTACATGTGTTCAGGAATGGATTTATTGCCCAATGTGGAATTGGGATTGAGAAGATCTTGGAATCTCTCTGACATGTCTTTATGCAGCTCACCCAGAAGGGTACAGTATACTTGAAGATTATCATCTGGTACTCTTCCAATTCAGAGAGGCTTGGGAATTGGAAAAGGTCACAATGATTAATGTTGCATTTAAATACGGTTACCTTGGACAGAAATGTGGAGGTGAGTGTGAAGTGGTTCATTTTGGTAGATCAAATATGATGGCAGAATATAGTATTAATGGTAAGACTCTTGGCAGTGAGGATCAAGAGGGATCTTGGGGTCTGAGTCCATAGGACGCTCAAAGCAGCTGCGCAGGTTGACTCTGTGGTTAAGAAGGCGTACGGTGTATTGGACTTCATCAATTGTGGAATTGAATTTAGGAGCCGAGAGGTAATGTTGCAGCTATATAGGACCCTGGTCAGACCCCACTTGGAGTACTGTGCTCAGTTCTGGTCGCCTCACTACAGGAAGGATGTGGAAACCATAGGAAGGGTGCAGAGGTGAGTTACAAGGATGTTGCCTGGATTAGGGAGCATGCCTTATGAGAACAGGTTGAATGAACTCGGCCTTCTCTTCTTGGAACGAAGGAAAATGAGAGGTGACCTGATAGAGGTGTATAAGATGATGGGAGGCATTGATTGTGTGGATAGTCAGAGGCTTTTTCCCAGGGCTGAAATGATTGCCACAAGAGGACACAGGTTTAAGGTGCTGGGGATAGGTACAGAGGAGATGTCGGGGTTAAGTTTTTTACTCAGAGAGTGGTGAATGCGTGGAATGGGCTGCCAGTAACGGTGATGGAGGTGGATACAATAGGGTCTTTTAAGAGACTTTTGGATAGGTACATGGAGCTTAGAAAAATAGAGAGCTACGGGTAAGCCTAGTAATTTCTAAGGCAGGGACATGTTCGGCACAACTTTGTGAACTGAAGGGCTTGTATTGCGCTGTAGGTTTTCTATGTTTCTGTGTCCTTTGTTCTACCACAGCCTCCAGTGTGTCCGGTTTGACTCCCATAACAGAGCCAGCCTTTCTAATCAGTTTATTGACCCCGTTGGCATAACCCGTAAAGGACTGGTTGGTAAGTTGTGCTGTGATTCGGCTAAGATTAAATAGGTGGTTTAGTGGACAGTGCAGACTGGAACGGCCTGTTCCATGCTTTTTCTTTCTGCACAGGGAACGATATCTGTAACATGCCAGAAGTGGTGGTGGAGCCAGTTACGATGGCTTCTGCTCTGCCCGTGACTGCAGAGTTGTGGAGATAGCTCAGTACATGACAGAAACCAGCTTCCCCTCCATGGACTCGGACTATATCTCTCACTTCTTTGGTTAATCAGCCAGCAGAATCAAAGTCCCCAGCCACCCTGGACGTTCCCTTTTTACCCCCCTTCTTTCGAGCAGAAGAAACAAAAGCCTGAAATCATGTATCTCCAATCTCAAGGACAGCTTCTACCCTGCTATTAAAAAACTATTAAGTGATCCCTAGTACAACAAGATGGAGCTCTTATCGCACAACACTCTATAAGGATCCCCCTCAATCGCCAGTGCTACAAGGAAAAAGAATCCGAGCTTGTCCAACTGCTCCCCATAGCTTACTTCCTTGAGTTCTGGCAATGTCCTTGTTAATTTTTTTTTGCACTCTTTCTAGTTTAATATCAGCCTTTCTATAGCATAGGAACATAATCCTGGAGTCTCCTACTAATGAAAACAGCCTCTTATTGTCTCTGCCATCCAGGCCTTTATCCAGGCTCCATCCAGGCTCTTCCCTTGTATTTCTGTCCATCCTTATCTTCCCTAGAGCAAAGAAGAATGGGAGGACATTTGATGGAGTTGTACAAAATTATGAGGGGTATAGATAGGCAGGCTTTTTCCACTGAGGTTGGGTGAGACTGGGACTAGAGGTCATGCATGGGTTTATAGGGTGAAAAGTGAAATGTTTTAAGTGGAACATGAGGGGGAACCCCCACTCAAGGTTGATAAGAGTGTGGAACGAGCTGCCAGTGGAAGTGGTGGATACAGGTTTGATTTCAACGGTGAAATTTGGACACGTACATGGATGGAAGGGCTATGGAGAGCTATAGTCTAGGTGGAACTTGTCGCTGGGACAAGGCAGATTAATAGTTTGGCATGGACTAGATGGGCTGAATGGCATGTTTCTGTAGTGTTCTATGACTCTACAGGTCCAGAGACATCAAATACTCCTCATACATCAAACCTGTCATTCCTTTATGATCCTCCTCTAGACGCTGTCCAAGACTAGCACAATCTTTCCTTAGATATAATACCCAAAGTTGCTCACAGAATGATGTTGCCATGTTTGGTTCAAGACGGGGCTCTTCTGTCCAAGAAGATCAGTTTCAGAAGGCCGCCTCATCCCAAAACTGGCCATTCTTTTGTTGTTTCCCTTTACCACTGTGGCCGTCTATTAGCCTCTCGCTCACGGCTGCTGGAGGAAGTTGTCCGTGTGTGTGGTCTCTCTCTCTCTCACTCTTGCTCACTGCTCTCAAGGGCAGGCCTCTGCGTTCAAATGATCTCTGTCTCTCTCCATCGATGCTGTCGGGTTCTGGGTCTGCGGTTTGTGGATTGGACCGTGGTTTTCTGTTTGCTCCTTTCTCTGCGGCGATTTTGGGCCGTCTGCAGATAATGGACACTGAGCCGAACCAAATATGGATTCTTTTGATTTTGTGTTTTATCTTCTGTGTTCTTGCTCGTACTTGTTGCCGTTTGCGCAATTTATTTTTTTGCGCTTAGGAGGTTGATATTTTTGTTGCTGTTTGCGTGGTTTGTTTTAGCGCGTGGAGTGGGGTTGGTTGATGTTTTTATTGAGTGGGTTCCATGGTTTTCTTTGTTTCATGGCTGTCTCAGAGGAAGATGAATCTCAGGGTTGTATACTGCGTAGATACTTTGATAATAAATGTATTTTGATAATAATACATTTGATTCTTTGATAATAAATGTATTTTGACCTGAACAAAGGTTGAATTGGAGTCTCTGATCCAAAACCTGAAATGTGGCAGCTCTCTGTAGCAAGCATGGTGGGTCACTCTGCTATAAACTCGAGATTCTGATAATGCTGAAAATCCAGAGCAACACATACAAGGGGTGATTGATAAGTTTGTGGCCTAAGGTAGAAGGAGTCAATTTCAGAAAACCAATTTTTCCTACATTTACACACTTAGTCCAGCGGTCGTGGAGCATATGGATCCTTCTTTGTAGAGGTCGGCATCTTGGACCTCCAGAAGTGTCCACAGCAGGGGTGATTGATAAGTTTGTGGCCTAAGGTAGATGGAGATGAGCTATTAACTTCAAATTTTCTGCATAATCACTCAAAGAGTTGAACTGCATGTGAATGTAATGAGAGCTGTATAACTCATCTCCTTCTACCGTAGGCCATGAACTTATCAATCACCCCTGCTGTGGACCACCTGGAGGTTCAAGACGCTCTCGTTGCATGCACGTGTAGTTCAACTCTTTGAGTGATTATGCATTAAGTTTGAAATTAATAACTCGAGAGGTCAGCAGGAGACGCTCATGGAGTGAGCACTGTTTCAGATTCGCTCCATAACCTTTACTTTTTTTTAACCTATGATCACCCTTATTTAACTTATTTTTACCTACACCAAAAGATTCTTGCTACTTTTTTGGACTTATCTTTAAGAGTTTATTGTGAATTTTTGAAGAAATGAATACAGAAATGGGTCTTAGATCTAAAGGGCGAGAACCTGGGAAGGTTCCTAACGGGAACGGGAAGAAGAAGCAGACTGATCCTAAGCGCACTGAATTGACTTATGAAATGTTATTGGAGGTTTTAAATCAAAAATTTGAAGAACAGCGACAAATTTTAAAACAAGATATAAAGGCTTTTCAAGATTATATGGATAAGACGGATTCAGTAGTTAACCAGCAGCAAGTTCTAATCGCAACTCTGCAAGAAGACGCTCGGAAGCGAGACTTGATAATTGAAAAACTGCAGCAGAACTTACTTTCGACGATTAAACAGGTGGAAACACTTAAAGCCAAGAGTGTTGACTTTGAGAATCGGTCCAGAAGACAGAACCTATGCATACTTGGTCTCCCGGAAGGTATTGAACAAGGGCACCCTTCGAAGTACTTTGCTCAACTTTTAAAGGGTGCGTTCCCTTCTGTATTCCCAGACAGTCCTCCGTTACTCGATCGCGCTCACAGAATTATGCGTCGATCACCAAGTGCTTCAGCTAAACCACCGGTTGTAATTGTCCGATTTCACTATGTGCATGTTAAAGAGCAACTTATTCATGTGGCTCGGCGTGTAGGGATGGTCAAATTTCAAGATCACAATTTTCGATTAGTAGAAGATTTTAGTCCAGAAGTAATGAAGGCAAGGCTTCTTTTTAAACCTCTGATATCTGAATGTTATGAGAAAAATCTAAAACCTGCGCTTTTATACCCTGCGAAGCTCAGAATATCGCCTCCGAATGCACCACGGAGTGTTTTTCTTTCTACATCTGAAGCGAGAAGCTTTCTGAATGAGAACTTCCCTACTGCTACGGACACTCATTTCTAATAAATGAGTGATTTTGATTGTGCAAGATGATTTTTATTTTCAAAACCAGATTTTGTTTCTGGCTATTGGTGTAGGTTTATTCTATATTTTATACTCTAGTTAAAGTTTTTTTTTTTACATACTAATCTTTTTATTTTACTTACTTCAACCACTGTACTTTATCTTTGGTCATTATTATTAATCCTTTGAAGGTGAATTTTTTTTTACTAAGATGGCAGTTTCTTTAAAATATTTTTGGCTTTTTTTTGATTTCGCCATTTTTTTTCTCTCGTCTTCCTATAATGCATCTCTTATCACAGTTTAAATTTTTTTTTGGTTTGTTTGGGTTTTTAACCCGATTTATAAGTTACTAGTGATTATATTCTTTTTGGTTTTTTTTACTGCCAATTATATTAAGAAGTTTGGTTTTAGTATAGTGATTATTATTTCTTTAGCGTTTGGGTGGATCTTTTTTTTATCCTTTATATACGGAGTTGTCTTCTGCTGATATGGGGGTAGATTTAGTTTCATCTTTCCTTTTTCCTAGCCTATCCCTGGCTGGGGTGGTCTTTTTTTTTCCTCTTGGGTGGGGGGTGGGAGGTCTTTTTCTAAATCTTATGTTTCTTATATCAGTTTTTTTTAGTTTTTTCATTTGGGCTGATTTTAAACTACAAAAATGTCCGCAATGTCGTCACTTCCGGGTCCGCCCCTTATTTTCGTTCCTCTTCCGGGTGCATGAGTTCATAATTTGGTTAACCCTTTATATACCAAAGGGTTGATTTCAGAAATATGGCTCAGACCATTAATTTTGTCTCTTGGAATACTAATGGCTTAAACCATCCGATTAAACGGAAAAAGATTTTCAAAGTATTCCAAAGACTTAATGCTCATATTATTTTTGTACAAGAAACTCAAGTGAGGAAAGAGGATAATTTTCGCTTTTTTAGGTTTTGGAGGGATCAACAGTATCATTCGAATTTGAATGCCAAAGTAAAGGGAGTTTCAATTTTTATTGACTCCTCTATTGCATTTGTCCAACATGATATCTTTTCGGATCCGAATGGTAGATTTTTGTTAATTACTGGCTTACTTTTTAACAAAAAGGTTGCTATGGTTAATGTTTATGCTCCAAATGTGGATTGTCCCGATTTTTTTAAGTCCTTATTTACTTCTCTACCTAATCTAAATGAATATAAGTTAATAATGGGTGGTGACTTTAATTGTTGTTTAAATCCTTTGATGGACAGATCTATATCTACTCAGACTTTACCTAATAAGTCGGCCACTTGTATTAACTCTTTTTTGAATGATAATGGAATTTTTGATATTTGGAGATTTCGGCATTCTAAGGACAAAGAGTTTTCATTTTTCTCACATGTTTATCATTCCTACTCGAGAATTGATTTTTTTTTATTGACTCTTGTTTTATTCCATCGGTACTTGGTTGTAATTATGATATTATAGCCATCTCTGACCATGCTCCATTAAAACTTTCTATTTAATTTACGGATACAGCTTCTAGTGCTAGACAATGGCGATTTGATTCTACCTTACTGCAAGATCCGGATTTTATTAAATTTATGAAGGAACAGATCGATTTCTTCTTTTCAACTAATTCCACGGATGATATTTCTTGCGGAACACTTTGGGACACTTTTAAAGCATATATACGTGGACAGATTATCTCCTACTCTGTTGGTCTGAGAAAACGCATTAAGAAGGAAACTCTTTTATTGGTTGATAAAATTAAAGAGATTGACAAGAAATATTCGATTACTCCTAGTAAGGAGCTTTACAAACAAAGGGTTGAATTTCAAACGGAACATAGTTTATTACTTACATCTTCGATTGAAAATCAATTAATGAAAACCAGATCTGATTTTTATATACATAGTGATAAATCAGGTAAACTGTTAGCTAGTCGATTGAAGAATGCTTTGGTTAAACGTCAAATTACTAAGATCCGTCAGCAGAATGGGGATCTGACAGTTAACCATGATGAGATAAATAAATCATTTCAAGATTTTTATACCTCCCTGTATCATTCCGAATTCCCTCATGATCGTAATACCATGTGTGATTTTCTTGGGAAAATGAATTTTCCAAAATTATCATCAGATGGTCTTTCAATATTAGAAACTCCTATTACGGATGCAGAAATTAAAGGGGTTATTTCCTCTATGAATTCTGGGAAAGCACCAGGTCCAGATGGGTATATAGTAGAATTTTTAAAATGTTTTCCCGCTACTCTTTCTCCTTGGTTATGCAGGATTTTTGAAGAAGTAATTAGATTGGGCAATCTGCCACAATCTTTTTATAGAGCTTCCATTTCTTTAATATTGAAGAAAGATAAAGACCCTACTGACTGTGCATCCTATAGACCAATATCTTTATTGAATGTAGATTCCAAGATCTTTTCCAAGTTACTGGCATCCAGGCTGGAGAAGGTATTACCCCAAATTATTTCGGAAGATCAAACCGGTTTTATTAAAAATCGCTATTCTTTTTTCAATGTTAGGAGATTATTGAATATTGTTTATACTCCTTCACATAGCACTTCAGAATGTGTTATTTCATTAGATGCGGAGAAAGCATTCGATAGAGTTGAATGGCCATACTTATTTAATGTGCTTGAGAAGTTTAATTTTAGTCCGACATTCATTTCCTGGATTAAACTGATATATCATACTCCAGTCGCCTTGGTGCTTACTAACAATCAAAGATCTTCCTTTTTTCGTTTATTTCGGGGTACTAGACAAGGCTGTCCTCTTTGTCCATTATTATTTGATATTGCTTTAGAACCCTTGGCAATTGCTATCAGAGAATCACAGAACATTTTTGGCATTAATCGTGGGACAGATATACATAAGTTATCATTATATGCAGATGATTTATTATTATTTATTTCTGATCCTGAGAAATCCATTCCTGCAGTTTTATCATTGTTGGCTCAATTTAGTAATTTTTTCGGGTATAAATTAAATCTTAATAAGAGTGAATTGTTTCCTTTAAATAGACAGGTTCCAATTTATGGAAATTTACCTTTTAAATTAGTTAATGACACTTTTATTTACTTAGGGATTAAAATCACAAAAAACTATAAAGACTTATTTAAGGTTAATTTTTTACCCTTAATCGATCAGATTAAATGTTTGTTTACTAAGTGGTCACCACTATCTTTATCTCTGATAGGTCGGATTAATGCTATTAAGATGGTTATTTTACCCAAGGTTTATATATATTTCAAGCGGTACCAATTTTTATTCCAAAATCTTTTTTTGCTAATGTTGATTCAAAAATTTCCTCATATATATGGCAGAATAAAAATCCTAGGTTAGGTAAAATATATTTACAGAAGGCAAGGAAGGAAGGTGGATTGGCATTGCCTAATTTTAGATTTTATTATTGGGCAGTTAATATCCGATATTTGATATGTTGTTTAAAGGATTGGGATATATCTTTTAGCCCTCATTGGGTGAACCTGGAAATTAAATCTGTACAAGGATTTGCATTGGGTTCTATTTTAGGGACTTCTCTTCCCTTTGCTCTTTCTAAATTGCCGAAACGAATTGACAACCCGATAGTTAAACATACTTTACGTATATGGTTTCAATTTCGGAAATTTTTTGGGTTGACTCAGTTTGTTTTAAATATTCCTATTGTATCCAATTGTTTTTTTTATCCTTCTATTATAGACCAAGCTTATTCAGCTTGGAAGACTAAAGGATTACTAACATTTTCTGATTTATTTTTGGATAATTGTTTTATGTCTTTTGAGCAATTATCTAATAAATATAATTTCCCTAGATTTCATTTTTTTAGATATTTACAGATTAGGAATTTCTTAAATACTGTACTTCCTACTTTTCCAAATTTTGTGTCTTCAGGTATTTTGGAGAATTTGTTTGAACTAAATCCTTTTCAGAAAGGGCTAATATCAAAACTTTACAATATAATTATGAAGATACGTTCAGTGCCCTTTTATAAGACTAAAAATGATTGGGAAAGAGAACTTAACCTTACTATCCCAATTGAGAATTGGGATAAAATTCTTCAATTAGTTAATACATCATCTATATGTGCTAAACATTCATTAATACAGTTTAAAGTTGTGCACAGGGCTCATATGTCCAAGGATAAATTGGCTCGTTTTTATTCCTATATAAATCCTATTTGTGACAGATGTCATTCTGAGATAGCATCTTTAACTCATATGTTCTGGTCGTGTCTGCTTTTGAAAAAATATTGGAAAGATATTTTTGATATTATTTCTGTGGTATTGAACATTGATTTACAACCTCATCCTATTACTGCAATTTTTGGTTTACCAATGATGGACTCACTCCATTTATCCTCTTCCGCTTGTCGAATGATTGCATTTCTTACATTAATGGCTCAAAGATCTATTTTGTTGAATTGGAAAGAAATTAATCCTCCTACCGTATTTCATTGGTTTTCTCAAACTACGTTATGTCTAAATTTAGAAAAAATTAGAAGTGTTGTATTTGATACTTCTATTAAATTTGAAAAGATATGGAGACCATTTATTCAATATTTTCATATGATGTAATATGACCCTGTTCCAAGCCTATTTGTTTTTCCAGTTTCGATTTTATATATGTTGAGAGGATCGGAGTTGACGACACTGATAATTTTGTATTTTTCTGAGATATTATAAACAGCCCTTTTTTTTCTCCATTTTTTCTTTTTCTCTTTTTTCTTTTTTGTTTTTTTTTCCTTATTAGTTATTAGATTATTAGATTAGTTTTTTTGCATAATTTTTTTTCTTTTTCTTTATTCTGTTTTTAAAAAAAATATATATTATGATATACCTAGGTTTGCCTTGTTTATTTGTATATTGTATCGTCCATGATTTGGGAATACTCATTTTTACTGTAATCATTGCTTATGTATTCTTTCATGTTCAGTTGAAATGTGTATGTTTGTAATCCCATTATCTATGTATCAATTTTGTTTTGTTGATATTAATAACAATAATAAAAAGATTGAAAAAGAAAGAAAGAAGTTAATAACCCATCTCCTTCTGCCTTAGGCCACAAAGTTATCAATCACCCCTGCTGTGGACCACTTCTACAAAGAAGGGATCCGTATGCTCCACGACTGCTGGGCTAAGCATGTACATGTAGGAGGGAACTATGTTGAAAAATAAATGTGTTAGGTTTACTAAAATCGACTCCTACCTTAGGCCACGAACATATCAATCACCCCTCGTACAACATGCTTAGGGAACTCAGCGGGTCAGGCAGCATCTATGGAAAGGAATAAACAGTCGATGGTTTGGGTTGAGACCCTGCATGGGAAAGGAAAGGACAAGAAGCCAGAATGAGAAGGTGGGGAGGGGAAGTAGTAGCAGCTAAAAAGTGATGGGGAAGCCAGGTGAACTGGGGAGGGGTGGGGAAGCGAAGTGAAAAGCTGAGTGGTGATAGGTGGAAAGGGTGTAAAAGGTGAAAGGCTGAAGAAGAAGAAATCTGATAGGAGAGGACAGTGGACCGTGGGTGAAAGGGAAGGAGAAAGGGCACCAGGAGGACGTAATAGGCAGGCGAGAAGAGAAGAGGTAAGAGAGGAGGCAGAGTGGTGAATGGAAGAAGAGGAAAGGGAGAGGTGGAAATATTACCGGAAGTTAGAGTATTTGATGTTCATCTGTAACTTGGGATTCCTGTCCACTGGTAGGTCTTAGAGTGGGCAATCTATTATTTATACATTCTGCTTTATGAGAGTGTTTCTTTTTTTGCAAAATGTAATGTATTTCAAGCATGAATATTTTGAAGTAATGTATTTTATTCTAAGTGTTTTTTTTTCAGGAATTGTTACAGCTGAAGTTTTTCAAAATATGCACAGTCCTGACATCAGGAGAAAAATGACTGAGGAATTTGATGAGGTGAGATAAGGTTTTTGAGATTGATTTTAAAACCTGGTTTTCATCCTGTGCTGCATATTCAATCCCCTCTCCCACAGCCGCTGTGGACGTGAACGCTGGATAAGCATCAGTTTCTCAGTAGGCAGGATGCGCATGGGGATTGACACTCCGGACAGACTGCTGGGGACAGGTGACACAGCTGACAAAGTTACGAAAGTGTGTCCCCGGTGTCTTGGAACAAAATGCACCTTGTAGGCGTGGCATAGGGAGTCACTTGTAAGGGGTGACCATACCATCAGCCAGTGACCCCTCCCTTTGTCGCTCCCTTTGCTCCCTCAACTCCACTTTACTGCCAAAATTCTGAATTCCATTAGCTTCTAAAAATGTACTCATATTAATCCCGAGTATACTCAGTTCCTGAGCATCCTTAGCCCACTGGAGAGTTAATACTTTATCCACACTGAATGAGTTCTTCAAATTGTTTAAATAAACAGTTTGATCAGATCTTCCACATTTAGTGAAAGTATTAGCACAATTGGAACAGCTTCTTCCCCTCCGCCATCAAATTTCTGAATGGACAATGAACCCATGAACTCTACCTCACCATTTTTTATATACATACACACACACACACACACACACACATATCTTATAGTTTATCGTTTTATTATGTATTGCAATGAATGTACTGCTGCTGCAAAACAACAAATTTCACCATGTATGCCAGTGATATTAAACCTGATTCTGATTCAGCACCGGCGATTGATCACTGATTGGGGTTTGACTCCCACTGCCGTGTTGTAAGGAGTTTGCACGTTCTCCCTATGGTTTTCCACCAGCTGCTCCTGTTTCCTCTCCCATTCCAAAGACATATGGTTAGGATTATTAAGTTGAAGGCATTGAATGTTGGTGCCGACACTTGTGGGCTGCCCCCAGCACATCACGGACAATGACGCCACAACGCATTTCACTGTATGTTTCAATGTGCAAATTAAATCTAATCTCTTTTACCCCTTTAGTCGTGAGGAGACACTGCTTAGGCAGGGCTTGTTTGCTATGAGACATAGAGTAATTGTAATGAATAAACTTATGTGTGGTTGAAGAAGAGAAAGGCCATTTCCCTTCAGCAGTGAGGCCCACTTTCCTGCATATACTAATGTTACTGAACTGCCATTATAGGAAGAATATGGAAGCTTTACAGAGGGTGCAGAGGAAATCTACCAGGATGCTGCCTGGATAAGGCCTTTGACAAGGTGCCACACATGGGGCAGATTACCAAGTTAAGAGCCCATGGTGTCACAGGAAAATTACTGGCGTGGTTAGAGCATTGGCTGATTGGCAGGAGGCAGTGAGTGGGAATAAAAGGATCCTTTTCTGGTTGGCTGCCAGTGACTAGTGGTGTTCTGCAGGTGTTGGTGTTGGGACCACTTCTTTTTATGCTGTATATCAATGATTTAGGTGATGGAATAGATGGCTTTGTTGTCAGTTTTGCAGATGATACGAAGACTGGTGGAAGGGCAGGTGGTATTGAAGAAACAGGAAAGCTGCAGAGACTTATTAGGAGAGTGGGCAAGTGGCAAATGAAATATAATGTTGAAAAATGCATGGTCATGCACTTTGGTAGTAGAAATAAATGTGCGGACTATTTTCTAAATGTGGAGAAAATCCAAAAATCTGAGATGCAAAGGGATTTGGGAGTCCTTGCGCAGAACACCCAAAAGATTAACTTGCAGAATGAGTTGGTGGTGAGGAAGGCAAATACATTCATTTTAAGAGGTCTAGAATATAAGAGGAGGGATGCGATGCTGAGGCTTTATAAGACACTGGTGAGGCCTCGCCTTGTGTATTGTGAACAGTTTTGAGCTCCTTATCTAAGAAAAAGATGTGCTGGCATTGGAGTGCATTCAGAGGATGTTCACAAGGATGATTCTGGGAATGAAAGTGTTATCATATGAGGAACGTTTGATATCTCTGGGCCTGTAGTCGCTGGAATTTAGCGGGGGGGGGGATCAAATTGAAATCTTTCGAATATTGAAAGATCTAGACAGAGTAGATTTGGAAAAGATGTTTCCCATGGTGGGGGAGTCTAGGACAAGAGGGCACAGCCTCAGGATAGAGGGGCATCCATTTAAAATAGATGTGGAGAAATTTCTTTAGCCAGAGGGTGGTGAATTTGTGCAATATGTTACCACAGGCAGCTGCGGAGGCCAGGTCATTGGGTATTTAAGGCAGGGATTGATAGGTTCCTGATTGGACATGGCATCAAAGGTTATGGGGAGTGGGGCTGAGGAGGGAAAAAAATAAGCCATGATTGAATGGTAGAACAGACTCGATGGACCAAATAGCCAAACTCTGCTCCTATGTCTGATGGTTTCATAAGGGAGCATGGCTTACGAGGAAACATTAACCCATCCAGTTCTTTTCTCTTTAAAGTGAAGGAGGATGAGAAGTGACTTGCTAGAGGTATATAAGATTACATGAGGCAAAAATAGAGTGGACAGCCAGCATTTTTTTTTCTCAGAGTGTCAATGGCTAATAGCAGAGGATATCCTTTTAAAGTGAATGGAGAAATGTTTAAGAGAGATATTAGGATAGGTTTTTACACAGAGCATGTTAAGTGCCTGGATTACACTGCTGGAGACTGGTAGATTAGGGACATTTAAGTGACTCTTGGATAGGCACATAGATGAAAGGAAAATGGAGGTTATGGGCTACGTTAGAATGGTCGTGGAGTAGGTTAAAAGGTCGGTACAATATCATGGGCCGGAGGGCCTGTATTGTGCTGTACAGGTCTATGTTTTATGTAAGGTGGGGATGGTTGAGAGCTTGAAACTCCCAGGTGTAGACCATCACCTGGTCCAAACACAGATACTATGGCCAAGAAAGCACACCAGTGCCCTCTACTTGCATAGAAGGCTAAGGAAATTTGGCTTATCCCTGTGGACGCTTGTCAATTTTTATATATGGACCATAGAAGGCAACTTATAGTAATGTTACTAAATTAGAAACTCAAAACCTAAAGATCAGTATAGTATATGGTGACATACATGGAGTGGTCACTTTATTAGGTACACCAGTATACCTGCTTGTTAATGCAAATATCTGATCGGTTAACCATGTGGTAGCAACTCAGTGTATAAATGCACGCAGACATAGTGCAAGAGGTTCAGTTGTTGTTCAGACAAAACATCAGAATGGAGAAGAAATGTGATATAAGTGACTTTGACTGTGGAATGATGGTTGGTACCAGTTGGGGTGGTTTGAGTACCTCAGAAACTGCTGATTTGCTGGGATATTCATGCACAACAATCTCTAGAGCTTACAGAGAATGGTGTAAGAATTTAAAAAAACATCCAGTGAGCAGCAATTCTGTGGACAACATCTTCAAGGAGCGGTGTCTCAGAAAGGCGGTGTCCATCATTAAGGACCCCCATCACCCATGACATGCCTTCTTCTCACAGTTCCCATCAGGTAAGAGGTACAGAAGCCTGAAGGCACACACTCAGCGATTCAGGAACAGCTTCTCCCCCTCTGCCATCCAATTCCTAAATGGACATTGAACTCATGAACTCTACCTCACTTTTATTATTTCTATTTTTAATTTAACTATTCAATACACTTATATATACTTACTGTAATTGATTTATTTATTTTTCCTATATTATCATGGATTGCATTGTACTGCTGTCACTAAGTTAACAAATTTCATGACATATGCTAGTGATATTAAACCTCATTCTGTTTCTGACCTTCCCCCAGTAATGGCAACTTTACACACTTCTGCCCCCTGAACCTCTTGAACTTCCAGCATACTGCTAGTGTCTCATGCAAAATACGTATTCATTGTATCTCCCATTTTCTTGTCTCCCGTTACTACTTCTCCAGCATCGTTTTCCAGCCGTTTGATATCCACGCTTGCCTCTTTTTTACACTTGATGTATCTAAAGAACTTTTAGTATCCTCTTTAATATTATTGACTAGCTTACTTTTGTATTCCATCTTTTCCTTCTTAATGACTTTTTTTAGTTGTCTTCTGTTTGTTTTTTTTGTTCTATTATATACCCTCTCTTTAGCTTTTATGTTGGCTTTGACTTCTCTTATTTGCCACAGTTATGTCATCTTGCCTTTAAAATACTTTTTCCTCTTTGGTATGTATATATCCTGTAACCTTCGAATTACTTTCAGGTATTCCAGCCATTGCTGCTCTGCCATCATCCCTGCCAGTGTCCTTTTCCAATCAATTTTGGCCAGCTACTCTCTCATGCCTCTGTAATTCCCTTTCCTCCACAAAAATCCATTTACTTCTCAAATTTCAGGGTGAATTTGATCATATTATGATCACTTTCCTCTAAGGGATCTTTTACCTTGAGCTCTCTAATAAATCTGGTTCATTGCACAACACCCAATCCAGAACAGTTGATTCCCTAGTGGGCTCAAACACGAGCAGCTCTAAAAAGCCACCTTGTAGGCATCCTAGAAATTCCTCCTCTTGGGATCTAGCACCAATCTGATTTTCCCAATCTATCTGCACATTAAAGTCCCCCATGACTATTGTAAGGTTGTCCTTTTGGCATGCATTTTCTATCTCCCATTGTAATTTGTAGACCACATCTTTACTATTGTTTGCAGGTCTGTATGGAACTCCCATCAGTGTCTTTTTACCCTTGCAGCTCCTTAGCTCTCCCCATGATTCAACACCTTCCGACCCTATGTCACTTCCTTCTAATGATTTGATTTCACTTATTTTACCAACAGAGCAACGCCACCCCCTCTGCCTCTCTGCCTGTCCTTTTGATACAATGCATATCTTTGGATGTTAAGCTCCCAGCTATAATCTTCTTTCAGTGATTCTTACAACATCATACATGCCAATCTGTAACTGTGCTACAAGTTCACCAACCTTATTCTGTACCCTGTGCACTTTCAAATATAACACCTTTAATCATCTATTCACCCTTTTTGATTTTTTTCTGCCTTTACATTGCAACTCATCCTGTCGACTGCAATTTTGCCCTATCATCAGCCTCTCCTTACTAGTAGTCTCACTACACGCTGCCTCTGCTTGTGAACTAACTACCTCATCCTTAGCACTATCACTCCGGTTGCCATCCCCTGCTAAATTAGTTTTAACCCTCCCGAACAACTTCAGCAAACCTGCTCGCAAAGATATTGGACCCCCTCTGGTTCAGGTGTAAACCGTGCCTTTTGTACAGCCGTACCTTCCCCAGAAGAGATCCCAATGATCCATAAATCTGAACCCTTGCCCCCTGCACCAGTTCCTCAGTCATGCATTCACCTGCCGAATCATCCTAATCTTACCCTCACTGGCACATGGCACAGGCAGCAATCCAGAGATTAATGCTCTGTAGGTTCTGTTTTTCAGCTTTCTACCTAGCTTCCTAAAATCTCTCTTCAGCACTTCCTTACCTTTTCTACTGTGTCACTGGTGCCATAGGTACCGAGACCTCTGGCTGCTCACCCTTACCCTTGAGAATGCAATGGACTCGATCTGAGACATCTCTCACCCTGGTACCTGGGAGGCAACGTACCATCCAGGTGTCTCTATCACACCCACATAATCTCATTCCTGTTCTTCTGACTAAGGAATCTCCTATCACCACTGCAATCCTCTTCACCTCTCTGCTCTTCTGAGTAAAACATCAGACTCAGAGCCAGAGACCCAGTCACTGTGGCTCCCCCGAACCTCCACCCAGGTTGTCCCTCCCAACAGTATCTAAAGTGGTATACTTATTATTGGGGGGAATGGCCACAGGGGTACTCTCCACAGGCAGAGCATTTCCCTTCCTTCTCCCGACAGTCACCCAGTTACCTGTCTCCTGCAACCTAGGGGTGACTGCCTCCCTGTTGCTGCTATCTGTCACCTCCTCATTCTCCCGTATGAGCTGAAGGTCATCGAGCTGCAGCTCCAGTTCCCTAATACTCTGTCCGAGGAGCTGTAGCTCAGTGCACCTGGTGCAGATGTGTTTATCTCCCAGAAATACCACATTCCACACACAGTACAAAACACTGCCCCTGGAACCATTCTCACTCTGGCTAAGCAGACGAGGAATGAAAAATTAAGAAGAAAATAAGAAACTTACCAGATACTTTACTTCACCCAAGTTTGCTGAGCCAAAGCCACTCCAGTCACTGACCCACTCACAAGACTAGCTGCTCTGCCTGCACTTGTGTTATTTTTATTTGCCCTTTTTAATGAATCCTGCCTGGTGATTGCTGGCAATCCCACTTTGAGAAACTGCTGCAAAGTTCTGTCTTTCAAATCTTGATTGTGGACCTGATTGAAAAGGTAGCTCCTGTCACGTACTCCTGCTTGGTGATTAGTCGCAGTCCGACTCCCAGCGTTAAAGAGGAAGTGTAGCGCAGGAGAACAAGGTAGATCATTAGTGTACAGGAGATCAGTACAGAAGTTTGATAACTGAGACTGTTCTTGAACCTTGAGGTATGTGTTATGGTTTGTAACTCCAAAACATAAAACTACTTGCAAGAAAAAGACAGGAGAATGTGTCTTGGATAAAAACACAAAATGCTGGCAGAACTCAGTAGGCCAGACAGTATCTATGGGAGGAGGTAGTGATGACGTTTCAGGCTGAAACCCTTCATCAAGAGGGTTCTACCCGCCCTGGATCTGTTCATCTCTAATTGCCGTAAAAAAATACACTGAAGAATGTGTCTTGGTTTCATTTTTACTTTAAGCGAGGCATGCACATATGATGTAGTGGCGCGATGATGTATGGCATTCACATAATATTCCATAAAATCCATAATGAATTACTTAAACAAACAAAGAATACTTAATCAAATAATATTACTCAAATATTACTGAAATATTAAATGCACAACAGTATGTATTCTCAAGTTTCTGTATCTTCTGTTCAGTAGGTGGTGGGGGTGGGG
Organism: Hemitrygon akajei; assembly: GCF_048418815.1. Classification (NCBI taxonomy): domain Eukaryota; kingdom Metazoa; phylum Chordata; class Chondrichthyes; order Myliobatiformes; family Dasyatidae; genus Hemitrygon; species Hemitrygon akajei. Next base: position 181,849,845 of record NC_133127.1, read on the forward strand.
GGGGGAAGAGAATGACCAGCGTGGGAGGTGTTCTTGATTTAGTCGCTTGGTTTTTCAAGGCCGTGGGAAGTGACAATGGCATCGACTGAGTGAAGGCTGGTTTGCATGACGGACTGGGTTGCGTCCACGCTTCCTGCAATTTTTTTTGCGACCTTGCCATGCCCGCATGTGGTGCATCTAGATAGGATACTTTTTATGATTCATCTACGATCAATAATTCAACTAATCAATTAGTTGCTAGAAATATGCAAATTGTTTCCACAAGTGATTCCGAAATGCTGGAAATCCAGAGCAACACCCGCAAAATTCTGGGGGAGCTCAGCAGGCCAGGCAGCATCTATGGAAAAGAGTAACAGTTGACATTTCGGGCCGAAAGCCTTCATCAGGATTCTCTTGTTGGTGGGAGCACCCACAGATCTGCTGGAGGAACTCAGCAGGGTAGGCAGTCCTGATAAAGGACATCAGCCTGAAATGTCAACTGTTTATTCCCCTCCATAGATGCTGACTGACCTGCCGAGTTCCTCCAGCTTTTTTAGTGTGTTGCACAGCGAATCATTTTAATGTGTCTAAGAATTTGGAGCCTATATTCTTTAGTTAAATCAATTATAAACCCCCAAAAAATTAATATGAAGAACTTTATATTGCAAATAGACTCAAGAAAAAAAATGACATTGCAATGTTTTTGAAATTTGAGGTAACTTTTATTCTTTTTCTATAGGAGACTGGCTTACAGTACAAGAAGTTCATGGTGTATCCCTGGATCCTGAATGTGACGTGGCCACTTGAACTGGTATTGTGTCAATGTCTGAATTTTACCCTCTCTCTCTGGCTCTTCAACACAAGTTACTATTTCTACCATGGAGATTTTAATTCTCTTGAGTGAAGTGATCATATCTGAACTTTAAACAAACGATGAGCAGCGGGTCATGCAACACCTGCGGAGAGGTAAATTGAGTTAACATTTTGGTTCAGCACGTCATCGACCTTCACAGCATAGAGTCAGGCCCTTGTGCCAATTGCCAACCATACTACTCATCTGAGCTAGCGCTATTTGTTCATTTTTGTCTCATATCCCTCTAAACCAGGGGTTACCAAACGTTTTATAACATTGTCCCCTACCATTAACCAAGGAGTCAGTAGACCCCAGATTAGGAACCTCTGCTTTAAATCTTTCCTATCCATATGATAAGGTTTTCTCCAAGCCAGAAGAGTCTGTTTTAAAGAAAAAAATAGATTGCTAGAATTGGCTAGAATTTTGGATCCAATTTTGATCACCTGGCGTTAGGAAGGACATGAAGTTCATTGAGGGAGTACAGAAAAGACCATCAGACATAGGAGCAGAGTTAGGCTGTTGAGCCCATCAAGTCTGCTCAATCTCATTCTCACGTCTTCTCCCCTCAGCCTTTGATGTCCTTACTGATCAAGAACCTATCAACCTCTGCTCTAAATATACCAAATGGCTTGGTCTCCTCAGCTGTCTGTAGCAATGAATTCAACAGATTCACCACCCTCTGGCTAAAGAAATTCCTCCTCATCTCTGCTCTAAAGGGACATCCTTCTATTCTATGTCTGTTCCCCCGGTCCTAGATTTTCCCACTAGGAAACATCCTCTCCACATCCCTCTATCTAGGCCTTTCAATATTCAATAGGTTTCAGTGAGATTCCCCCCCCCCCCCCGCCCCCCCATTCTTCTAAACTCCAGTGAGAACAGTCCCAGAGCCATCAAATGCTCCTCATAGGTGAATGCTTTCATTCCTGGTCACAGGATCGTAGATTATTGATCGTAGATGAATCATAAAAAGTATCCTATCTAGATGCACCACATGTGGGCATGACAAGGTCACAAAAAAAATTGCAGGAAGCGTGGACGCAACCCAGTCCGTCATGCAAACCAGCCTTCACTCAGTCGATGCCATTGTCACTTCCCACGGCCTTGAAAAACCAAGCGTTGAGGTTGAGATTCTACTGCAGTTGTACAAGGCCTTGGTGAGACCGCACCTAGAATATTGTGTGCAGTTTTGGTCCCCTAATCTGAGGAAAGACATTCTTGCCATAGAGGGAGTACAGAGAAGGTTCACCAGGTTGATTCCTGGGATGGCAGGACTTTCATATGAAGAAAGACTGGATCGACTAGGCTTATACTCACTGGAATTTAGAAGATTGAGGGGGGATCTTATTGAAACGCATAAAATTCTAAAGGGATTGGGCAGGCTATATGCAGGAAGATTGTTCCCGATGTTGGGGAAGTCCAGAATGAGGGGTCACAGTTTAAGGATAAAGGGGAAGCCTTTTAGGACCGAGATGAGGAAAAACTTCTTCACACAGAGAGTGGTGAATCTGTGGAATTCTCTGCCACAGGAAACAGTTGAGGCCAGTTCATTGGCTATATTTAAGAGGAAGTTAGATATGGCCCTTGTGGCTAAAGGGATCAGGGGGTATGGAGAGAAAGCAGGTACAGGGTTCTGAGTTGGATGATCAGCCATGATCATACTGAATGGTGGTGCAGGCTCGAAGGGCCAAATGGCCTACTCCTGCACCTATTTTCTATGTTTCTATGTTTCTATGAAAGATAACGTTATCCAAAGGTTTTTCTTTGTGGAAGGAAGATGAAGAGAATTTTTGGGGAGTTGTGCCAAACCATGTCTGGAACTGATGGGATGAATAGTCAGAGGCAGGGTTCTATGCAATTAGTGCTGAGGCCCTCTCTTGTTTGAGGTTGACCATGGATGTAATGTCCTAGCAGTCTACGTGATCCAAAAGTCAGTAGGCAAGCCAGGGCAGTACGATATAGAGAGCTGTTGCCCCTGGAGCAGGCTCCCCCTCTCCATTCAGCTGATGAGTCCAAAGGAAAGGCACAGACCGATGCAGTTGGCACCAGCGGCTTCACAGGAGTTGCCAGTCAAAGCCGAACTCAACGCAAGGCTGCCTTAGGGACTCCAGCCCTGGATTTATCCTCGTGGTTTACTCCTGAAGCCTTCCCCCATGAGTGGGTGTAGCTGCAAGGCAGCAGAGGTTTGAGGTCAGAGTTTTCCTTCCCATACACGAGTCGCCAACCACAGCTGACAAGCCCTACCTGCCCAAAGTGACTGGTTTTAAGGTGCCAGTAACCTGCCTTCGCCCTTTCCCCTGTCAGTAGAAACAGTGCCGCCGGGCTTAGTAACTAAGCCACACATGAAGGCCTGGAGCTGGACTTGGTTGGCAGAGGCTATTTGAGATGCATGGGGAGCATTTGGTCAGAAGTGCGATCTTATCCCCACTACCCTCCCCGGTTTAAGGAGCTAGTGTAGGATTAGGTTAAATGGGTGCTTGATGGTTGATGTGGACCAGGTGGGCTCTTTCTATGCTATATGCTACATTTGGCTGTGGAAGCCAATCATTGGGCATATTTAAAGTGGAGGTTGATAGGTTCTTGATTAGTAAGGATGTCAAAGGTTATGTGTAGGAGGCAGGAAAATGAGAATGAGAGAGAAAATAAATGAGCCTGATGGAATGGCAGAACAGACTCGATGGACCAAATGGCCTAATTCAGCTCCTATATCTTATGGGCTTCCTGCCACTATCTGCAAGCAGTATGTGTGTTCTCTCTGTGACCACATGGGTTTCCTCCGGGTGCTCCGGTTTCCTCCCACAGTCTAAAGACGTACGGGTTCATAGGTTAATTGGTCATTGTAAATTGCCCCGTGATTAGGTTAGGGTTGAATTGAGTGGGTGGCACAGCTTGGAGGTCTATTCCGTGCTGTATCTCAATAATTTGAAAAATAGATATAACTTAATGAGTTTAAAGTGTTCCATTAGCATGTGTTTCGGGAAGCAGGGAATGTAACACACACAAAATGTTAGAGGAACTCAGCAGGTCAGGCATATCTATGGAAAGGAATAAACAGTCGACGTTTTGAGCTGTGCCTTTCACCATGATTAAATTTAATCAAATCTGAAATGTAATACACTTTAAACAAATTTAATAAATCAGGACCAATTCAAATTTAATAATTGGGAAAAGGTACAAAATAGGGGAGGAGTATAAACTAAGGGAATGGTTTCGATCTTTTAGTTTATTTTATCATGAGTTAGTGTCTCCAAAAGGGGAGTGGATGGGCACTCTCGAGAGAAAATCACAGGGCTAAAGGGAAAGAGTAGGAGAATATGACCAACGTGACTGCTTTAACAGGTGTCAGAACAAATATGCTGGGCTGAATGTCTGCTGCTGTGCTGCAGCATGTCTGTGATCCTAATTCTATGAAATTCTAACTCTGATGGGTTTTAATGGAGCACAGATGCAGAGAAAGAGGCGAGGAGAACAAATACAAGGGAAGGGCTCTGATGGGGTGGAACACAGGTATGACCAAATCGTCATGGGGATGCTGGTACTGGGTGAAAGTGGACTGTCATAAGACAAGTATAGAAACAAAAGTTGGGCGTAGAGGAGGCGTGAATGTTGAAAGCAGAATCAATAGAAACAGCCATTATCTGATAAATTTGTTTATAGAAATGTAGAACAATGATGGACTGAATGGCAACACACACGAAATGCTGGTGGAATGCAGCAGGACAATTTATAATGACTAATCAGCTTGCTAACTGCTACATCTTTGAACTGTGAGAGGAAACCAGAGCACACACAGTCAGGGAGAGAACGTAAAAACTCCTTACAGACAGTGGTGGGAGTCAAACCCGTGTCGCTGGTACTAAAAAGCAATGTGCTGACCACTACACTACTGCGTTGCCCCAAAGTATGAAAAGTGCGGGGAGAAATGTGGCTAGCAAAGAGAGGACATGAAAAAATACCAATAAATTCAAAACTCCAGAGATATTTTATACAGAGAGTGAAACAAAGCTAAGGAAAGGAAAGCCAAACAAGGGTCCTGACGAAGGGTCTCAGCCCGAAACTTCGACTGTACTTCTTCCTATAGATGCTGCCTGGCCTGCTGTGTTCCACCAGCATTTTGTGTGTGTTGCTTGGATTTCCAGCATCTGCAGATTTCCTCGTGTTTACATGGACTGAATGGCCTGTTTTGTGCCATTCAGTCTTTGCTAGCTCCTGTCCATCCTTTCCTCTAGTTCTGCGAATTATTCATCCTCAATTATGCCTATCCAATTCTCTTTGGAAGGCCCTTGCTAATTTGGTTCCCATCATTATTTCATGTGATGAAATCCAGATGCAGACTGCCCTCTAACTAAAACATTACTTCTTGTGCTCCCCTCCCTTGCATCCTTTGTCCAAATCCTAAATCTGTGTTATCTGATCCCTTGAGCTATTTGCTATTGGCACTTTTTCATTTTAACCACATTCCTAACAACCGTTTTCTTGTGAAGTAGCCTTCAACCTTACTCCCTTCAGTGAGAACAACCCTACCTAGAGTCATTGAGTCATAGAGCACTATGGAACTGAAACAGGCCCTTCAGCTCATCTAGTCCATGCTGGACTTACTATTTTGGCTAGTCCCATTGAACTGCACCTGGACCATAGCCCTCCATACCCCTCACTTTCCAAACTTCTCTTGAAATGTTGAAATCTAAGCCAATCCACCATTTTCCCTTGCCGGCTTGTTCCACACTCTCACCACCCTTTGAGTGAAGAAATTCCTCCCCATTCCCCTCATGAGCATTTCATCATTCACCCTTATTCCATGACCTAGTCTCACCCAAACTCAGTGGAAAAAGCCTGCTTGAATTAACCCTGTCCATATCACTCTTAATTTTATATGCCTTTATGAAATCTCCCTTCATCCTCCTACACTCCAGGGAATAAAGTCCTAACCTATTCAACCTTCCCCTATAACTCAAGTCCTGGCTGCGTTCTTGTAAATTTTCTCTGTGCACTTTCAATCTTATTGATATCTTTCAATAGCTTCTCAATAGCTAAAGGGATACCTTCTCTACTGCATTCTTGCTGTTGAAATCCCTGTTCACCCTCTGCACCAGTTGATCCTTGCTCTATCTCCTGTTTTCTCCACAGGACAGTGGGGATTACCCCCTGACAATGTCGGGACCCTACTGGAAGAAGTTCAAGTCCAACTTCTGTGAATTCCTCTCAGTGTTGATTCAGCACTGTCAGTACACCATCATACACGACGAGTACCTGATGGATACAGTGATCTCACTTCTAACCGGCCTCTCAGACTCCCAGGTGCGGGCCTTCCGACACACCAGTACACTTGCAGGTGAGAGAATTTCATTCTGCCATGACCCCAGGAAGCCCCCTGAGACAAAACAGAAGGAGGTGGCAGATGGACTTCAGAAACTGTCCATGGCAAAGATCTTCCCCAGATCCCTTTGGATTTCCACATGTTTGTAGGATCTCCTGAGGAATCTGACGGGATACAGTGTCACTGAGATGGGGCTTAGAGCTCTGTTGGGGCAGAGTAAGTTTGGCAGCATCTGCTGTAGGGTTCAAAGTATGTAAAAGGATCTCTAAATTATTTAAAATCTAAATAATTTTTAATTTTTAGATTCTAAAGGGCATTAGTACCCAATAAAGTGGCATCTGAGAGTATGCAGATGTTATCTTCTACAGCTGTTGTGTGAAGGCAGTCTATATTTTTGCTATAGTTTATTGTTCTTACGATGTGGTATTCTTAGTTGTGCTGAGAAGGTGGGCTAATTTGCTGATCTCCTGCAATTAGAGGACATAGTGTCCACAATCCTGTACAGTACATTGTATGTTAATGATCTGGATGGGAGAATTGATGGCTTTGCAGCCAAGTTTGCAGGCGATACAACGTTACAGCAGGTGAAGGGGTAGGTAGTATTGAGGAAGCAGGGAGTCTCCAGAAGGACGGACAGATTAGGAGAAAGGGCGAAGAAGGGGCAGGTGGAATATCGTGTTGGGAAGTGTGGTGGTCATGCCCTTGGGTAGAAGGAATGAAGATGCAGACTATTTTCTGAATGGGGAGCAAATTGAGAAATCAGAGGTGCAAAGGGGCTTGGGAGTCCTTGTGCAGGATTCCCTGAAGGTTAGCTTGCAAGTTCAGTTGGTGGTAAGGAAGGCAAATGCAATTTTAATATTCATTTCCAGACGACTAGAATGTAAAATCAATGGTGTAATACTGAGATTTTATAACTCGTTGGTCAAAGCATATTTGCAATGTTGTGAGCAGTTTTGGGCCTCTTATGTAAGAAAGGATGTGCTAGTGTTGGAGAAGATCCAGAGGAGATTTGTGAAAATAATCCCAGGAATGAAAAGGTTAACATATGAAGAGTATTTGATGGCTTTTGGCCTGTACTCACTGGAGTTGAGAAGAACGAGGGGGATCTCATTGATCCCTATCGAGTATTGGAAAACTGAGGGGGAGTGGACGTGAAGAGGATGTTTTCAATAGTGGGAGAGTTTAGGGTCAGAGTTTGCAGCCTCAGAATGCAAGGACGTGACGTAGTGCCTGTGTTATCCTGAAACCCCAAGGCCTTTTTATCACTGTAACAAAATCTGGCCATCATGTATTTGATACCGTGCCTGAATTTGCCAAGCCTTTCCTAAAACCAGGGTATTCTCCTTTCCCTCAAGCTATGAAACTAATGACAGCTTTAATCCACGTGTCTCTGAGTCTGCGGGTACAGTTGCACAACACGCAACGACAGTGTGAAGTGGAGAAGATGAACAGAAGGCCAAACCGGGGACTAGAAACATTCTTGCAGAAGAAGGATGAGGTAAGTAGATTCCTTATCTCCCATTTTCCTTGTGGAAATTTAGATTGATGCCACCTCTAGGTTTTAAATAAATTCTTGACATAAAGTGCAGGTTCCACCGAGATGGCTGACCCTTGACTTCATTATATGGGGTACAGAATTGTGCACTGGTAGTTGATCAGTACCAAATCTGAGGCTGCTCCTAGTCTGTTGTTAGAATACAATTTCCCTCCTGTGTGGAGCAGTCAAGGTAAGTCATCACATAGGAAAACACAGCAGTAAAAAAGAGTACCGTGGACCAGGGTTTGGTCCTATGGGTGTACCTATGGTCTGAGTTCCGCAAAGAAAAAGAAAAAAAAACAAAAAAAAATAAGGGGAATAGAAGGTGTTTCGGGCTGGGTCCAAATATTTCTGAATGTGGAAAGATGATATTGGTGCAAGTCTTGGATCCTGCTTGAAGACCTAAGGGCTGAGTAGTCTACTCTGTACCTAATTCATAAGATGTCTGAGAGCCCCGACGGTAAGATTATTACGGGATTGGACACGTTAGAGGCAGGAAACATGTTCCCGATGATGGGGGGTGTCTAGAACCAGAGGACGCAGTTTAAGAATAAGGGGTAGGTCATTTAGAACAGAGTTGAGGAAAAACTTTTTCACCCAGAGAGTTGTGGATCTATGGAATGCTCTGCCTCAGAAGGCAGTGGAGGCCAGTTCTCTGGATGTTTTCAAGAAAGAATTAGATAGAGCTCTTAAAGATAGCGGAGTCAAGGGATATGGGGAGAAGGCAGGAACGGGGTACTGATTGTGGATGATCAGCCATGACCACATTGAATGGTGGTGCTGGCTTGAAGGGGCAAATGGCCTACTATTGTCTATTGTCAGTGGTCGTTCTCCCATGGTAATGCTCAGTGGTGTTATCCCAGTCCTGAACTTCAGTATAAGAGGGTAGTGCGATCACTCATGTTGAGTATGATGTTCTCCAAAGTGGTTGCTTAATGGTGGGTCTTCAGGTGGCTGCAGAGGCTGATCAGGGTTCCACGCATTCTGCCCTTAATGGACAAGGCTTGTGCATGACTTTGTTTAATGTTGGGGAGGCTGATGCAGGGGAACCGCCACACGGTCCTTCACAGATCGGGGTAAAGGTCCAGTGGCATGGACTGCAAGATGACTGGGGACCCTTCACTACTGTAGCCGTCCTCCACTTTCACTGCCATTCTGATGTGTCATCATCTTCCAGTTCCATTGCTGAGGTCTTGGTTGGATTGCTCTCCCTCTTGACCTTACCAGATGCCTAAACTCCAGCCGGCTTCATTCTCGGGATCTCACATGTCTCTTCATCACGCCAAGGTGACAACTGTTGGAGAAGTCAGTTTAAAGATAAAAGTAGACGCACCAGAGACCACAGTTGCTAGAATATGGAACAACTAACAATCAACTGGAGGAACTTGGTGTGTTGAGCAGCATCTGTGTGATGAAGGGAATTGTCAACATTTTGAGCCAAGGTCCTGTATCGGGAGAGGGGGAGCAGTGAAGCAGGAGCCATCAGGTGATTAGTGGACTGACAGGAGTGAAGCATGATGGGTGGAGTGAGCCAGGTAGTGGTGGTGTTGGGAGACAGAGGTAGGCCGATGATGGGAGAAGGTAGGCAATGAAAAGGACAGGCACATGGCGCCAGATGGATGGGAGGGACAGTGAGGGTTAAGACAGCTTGAATGGTGTTAAATGGGAAATCAAAGGATAAAGTTATTATTTTTTGTTGTGTGTATGGGGCAGTATGTTAAAGCAGATATTGGAGTTTATACAGCACTGTGCAAAACTCTTATGCTGATATGTAAAGCTAGGGTGCCCATGAGTTTTGCATAGTACTGTATTTAACAACTTGGAGCGGAGAGCAGGTTTGTAAATCTGGCGGAAGCAAAGGATTTTTGGGAATGGTGAGGATAGAGTGACGTGGGAGGGGTTTGGGACAGGTAGCAGAGAAGGAGTGCTAGGGGTGGGGTGTAGCTTGGGTACAGACACACCTAGCACCAAGTCACCAGGCAAGGTCATTTGATTCCAAACAATTGGTTTATTGATCATTACTGAACGTCTCTCTGGTGCTTCCCACTTCATCCCCTTTTCCCAACCATGATTCCCATCTCCCTGTCTCTTGTCTCCTTCCCATTCTCAGTCCACAACGGAGACCCATATCAAAATCAGGTTTACCATCACTCATGAAATTCGTTTTTGCAGCAGAAATACGGTGTAATACATAAAGTTACTACAGTACTGTGCAAATGTCTTAAACACCCTACTGTATATGAGGCAAAGATATTTGCATAGTACTGTACTATTAGTGGCTGAAAGAAGGCCATGGTTGGGAGCTTAACATCAATGGATATACTTTGTCTCAAAAGGACAGGCAGGAAGGCAATGGTGCTGCTGTGGCTCTGTTGGTAAGAGATGGAATTATATCTTTAATAAGCAGTTGATAGAGAATGTTGAGTCTTTGTGGGTGGAGTTAAGAAATTGCAAGGTTAAAAAAAACATTATGGGAATCACGTATAAGCCTCCAGATAGTAGCCAAGATGTGGGGTTGAGATTGCAAAGGGAGATGGAAAAGGCATGTAAGAAGGGTATTGACACAATTGTAATGGGGGACTTCAGTATGCAAGGGGTTGAGAAAATCAGGTTGGTGTCGGATTGCCAGAGAGGCAATTTGTTTAATGACTATGAGATGGCTTTTTAGAGCACCTTGCGCGTGAGCCTACTGGGGGAAAGGCTCTCTTACATTGGGTGTTGTGTAATAACCCAGATCTTAGTAGGGAGCTTAATGTAAAGGAACCCAAAGGAGGCAGGGATCATAATATGATTGAATTCACACTGCAATTTGAGAGGGAGAAGCACAAGTCACATGTATCAGTATCACAATGGAATAAAGGGAATGACAGAGGCATGAGAGAGGAACTTGCCCAGGTGGATTGGAGAAGGATACTGGCAGGGATGATGGCAGAACAGAGATGGCTGAAGTTTCTAGGAATAGTTCACAAGGTGCAGGATAGATATATCCCACAGAGGAAGAAGTTCTCAAATGGCAGGTGTAGTACTAGGCAAACTCAAAGGTCTTAAGGTGGATATGTCACCTGGGCCAGATGGACGACATCCCAGAGTCTTGAGCGAGGTTGCTGAAGAGATAATGGATGCATTGGTCATGATCTTTAAAGAATCACTTGATTCTAGCATGGTCCCAGAGAACTGGAAGATTGCAAATGTCACTCCACTCTTTAAGAAGGGAGGAAGGCAAAAACAAGGAAAATATAGACCAGTTAGCCCAACCTCAGTGGTTGGGGTCTATTATGAAGGATAAGGTTTCAGGGAACTTGGAGACTAATGACAAAATAAGTCAAAGTCAGCATGGTTTCTGTAAAGGGAAATCTTGCCTGACAAACCTGTTAAAGTTCTTTGAGGAAATAACAAGCAGGGTGGACAAAGGAAAGGCAGTGGATGCCATTTACTTGGATTTTAAGAAGGCATTGGATAAGGTGCCACACATGAGGCTGCTTAACAAGATAAAATCCTATGGTGGTACAGGACAGATACTGGCATGGATAGCAGAATGGCTGACAGGCAGGATGCAGCGAGCGGGAAGAAAAGGGGCCTTCTCTGGTTGGCTGCCGGTAACTAGTGGTGTTCCTCGGGGGTCAGTATTGGGACTGCTGCTTTTCACATTGTTTGCCAATAACTTAGATAATGGAATTGATGGTTTTCTGGCAAAGTTTGTGGATACTACAAAGATAGGTGCAGGGGAGGTAGTGCTGAGGAAGCAATGCGATTGCAGCAGGACTGAGACAAATTGGAAGAATGGGCAAAAAAATGGCAGATAGAATACCATGTTGGGAAGTGTATGATAATGCATTTTGGTAAAAGGAACAATAGTGTGGACTATTATCTAAATGTGGAGAGGGTTCAAACACTAGAGGTGCAGAGGGACTTGGGAGTGCTCGTGCAAGACTCCCAGAAGATTAATTTACAAGTTGAGTGTGTGGTAAAGACAGCAAATGCAATGTTGGCATTTATTTTGGGAATAGAATATAAAAGCAAGGAAATAATGTTGAGCCTTTTAAGACTCTAGTCAGGCCACATGGAGTATTGTCAACAGTTTTTGGCCCCATATGTCAGAAAGGATGTGTTGTCATTAGAGAGAGTCCAGAGCAGCTTCTCGAGGGTGATTCTGGGAATAAAGGGGTTAATGTATATGGACTGTTAGGCAGCTTTGGGCTTGTACTCACTGGAATTCAGAAGAATGTGGGAGATCTCATTGTAACCTACCGACTGTTGAAAGAACTAGATAGGGTGGATGTGGAGAGGATGTTGCCTATGGTGGGGGTATCCAGAACTAGAGAGCACAGCCTCAAAATTGAGGGGCAACTCTTTAGAACAGAGGTAAGGAGGAATTATTTTTATCCAAAGAGTAGTAAATCTGTGGAATGCTCTGCCACAGACAGCGTTGGAGGTGAAGTCCAGGCGTATATTGAAGCCAGAAGTTGATAAGTTTCTTGATCAGTCAGGGCATCAAAGGATATGGCAAGAAGGCAGATGTCTGGGGTTGAGTGGGATCTGGGATCAGGCATGATGGAATGTCGGAGCAGACTCAATGGGCTGAATGGTTTAATTCTGCTCCTATGTCTTATGGTCTTATGTATAAACTTAGCTCACCTGGCTTCACCTATCACCTGCAAGCTTACGTTCCTGCCTCATCTTCCATTTTCTTATTCTGGCTTCTTCCCTGTTCCTTTTCGGTCCTGGTGAAGGGTCTTGGCCCAGTGAGGGTCTGTATGTTTGTGATCTTCTGCTGCAGTACCCCATCATCCATTTCAAGGTTCAATGTGTCGTGTGTTCAGAGGTGCTCTTTTGCACACCACTGTTGTAATGCGTCACCTTCCTGTTGGCTTGAACCTCCCTGGCTATTCTCCTCTGACTGCTCTCATTAACAAGGTATTTTTGCCTACAGTATACTGCTCCCTGGATGTCTTTTGCTCTTCGCATATTTCTCTGTAAAATCCCAGGAGATCAAAAGTTTCTGGAATACTCAAACCATCATGTCTGGCACCAACAATCATTTTGTGGTCAAAGTCACTAAGATCCTATCTTTTCCCCATTCTAGTGATCGATCTGAACAACAACTGAACCTCTTGACCACGTCTGCATGCTTTTATGCATTGATTTGCTGCCACATGATTGGCTGATTAGATTTTTACATTAACGAACAGGTGTATCTAATAAAATGGTCAACGAGTGTATATTATGTCCCTATGGACCTACACGGTTTACCCACTCCCAGATAAGTTTGCCCAACCCTCCGTGAGGATAAACTGCAACGGGTCAAGAAGAAAATGGCATCTGTCAACATCCCAGCTGGGAAAGTCCAGTGAATGCTGTCTTACCCCAGGGCACCCACATCCACAGAATGTATGTAAATTTAGTGAGGCTTTCAGGTTGGTGGCAGGCAGCGTTCAACCCTTCAACCCTTGAACCCTGAGAAGCGTTCAACCCTTCTCAGATTGGATGATGACTTGGCAAATTTCAGTGCTGCTTACGTCTCTGCAGAATGTGGATGTCACGAGTATGGCCGCCACTCAATGTCTTGTGAGAGTTAAGAGCCAACACTAAACCAGAGATTCTGCAGATGATGGAGATCTTGAGCAACACGTACAAAACGCTGCAGGAATCTCAGCAGGTCAGGCAGCATCTGTAGAGGGGAATAAACAGTCAATGTTTTGGGCTGGGATCCTTCATCGGGACTGAAAAGGAAGGGGGCAGAAGCTAGAATAAGAAGATTGGGATAAAGAAAAAGTTCTAGCTAGCAGGTGATAGGTGAAATTGGGTGAGAGGGATAGTGACTGGGTGAGCGAGGGGGTTTGAAGTAAAAAGCTGGGAGGTGATAGGTGAAATTGGGTGAGAGGGATAGTGACTGGGTGAGCGAGGGGGTTTGAAGTAAAAAGCTAGCAGGTGATAGGTGAAATTGGGTGAGAGGGATAGTGACTGGGTGGGCGAGGGGGTTTGAAGTAAAAAGCTAGCAGGTGATAGGTGAAATTGGGTGAGAGGGATAGTGACTGGGTGGGCGAGGGGGTTTGAAGTAAAAAGCTAGCAGGTGATAGGTGAAATTGGGTGAGAGGGATAGTGACTGGGTGGGCGAGGAGGTTTGAAGTAAAAAGCTGGGAGGTGATAGGTGAAAAATGCTGAAGAAGAAGGAATCTAATAGCAGAGGACAGTGGAACATGGAGAAAAAAAGGAGGAGTGCGACTGGGAGGTGATAGGCAGATGAGGCGAAGGAGAGGGGAACCAGAATGGGGAACAGAAAAAGATAGAAGGAGGGACGGGGGAGTAAACCCACTGGTTTTCACAGGCTCACTTCACTTCTTTACCGTCTGTCTCATCTGTTCATGAGACATGGACATTATTGGCCCTTGAACTGAGCTCCTGGCCAACAGATTTCGAAGGCCAGAAACAGTCAACAACATCAGTGGGTCTGGAGTCACATAATGGCCAGACCAGAAAAAGATGGGGATCTCATCCCCTGAGCAACAGTAGGAAAGTTGATGAGTTTTTGTGACAGTCAGACTATTTTACAGTTGCCATGACTGATAGTGGCTTTCTTTTTACTCCACTTTTAGTTAGCTGTATTTGAATTTCCCAGTCGTGGGATTTGGAAGAACGTAATAATCCAATCCTTTGGATACTTTAAGAGCATTCCGTATAAGAGGAGAGGAGGAAGAGGGAAGAGAGTGTGATAGGGAGGTAACCCTGACCCCGAGCGAGGGAGCTCAGTCATGGTGTTGTCCCATGTTCTGACTCACAAAGGTTCCTCCACCTCTCAAGCGTCCATCGATCATGGGGAAATGATGCAGAGTCAGTGTGGGCCAGAAATGCTTTCCTTTCTCAGTGTAATGAATATTTAATTTTATTTTTTCAGATTTTAGAAAAGCAGAGTAATATTGAAAATCTAATGGATGCCATTTTCAAAGGAATCTTTGTGCACAGATATCGGTAAGTTTGTGTGTGCTTAAGGTGCATCTCTGTAAAAAGCTAATTTCATTGGTGTTTATGTTCAGTGGCCACTTTATTAGGTATGTCCTATAATCAATGAATCAATGATCTTTATTGTCATTATACATAGATACAATGAAACTCTGTTTGGCTTCCTCTCAGGCAATTAAACAAAGCGGTAGATAAAAACAAGACAGTAATAGAATAACAGTGTTAAATAGATAAGTAGCAGAAAATAAGTTACAGCAGCACCAGAATATCACAGTAATGCACAAAGTGCTGTTAGTGCAAGTATTTGAGTCCTTGTGTGTGCTCACAGTTTCAGTCATTGTTCTGTGGGAGTGGTGTGATGGAGGCCACAGCTCTGGGGTAGAAGCTGTACCTCAGTCTATTTGTTCTGGCTTTTAGTGTCCTGAACCTTTTGCTGGACGGCAGCGGGTCAACCAGGGAGTGGCCGGGGTGTGTGGTGTCTCTAGTTATACTGATTGCTTTCCTCCTGAGTCTGCTGGAATAGATGGTGTCCAGTCTTGGGAGCTCCATCAAATAAAGTTACCACTGAGTGTATGTTTCGTGCTCTTCTGTCACATCCACTTCAAGGTTTGGCATGTTGTGTGTTCAGAGAAGCTCTCCTGCAAACTTCTCTTGTAACGCATGGATACTGGAATTACTGTCACCTTCCTGTTGGTTTGAACCAGTCTGACCATTCTCTTCTGACCCCTTTCATTAGCAAGGCGTTTTCACCCACAGCATTGCCACTCACTAGATTTTTTTTTTGTTTTCTGCACCATTTTCTGTGAAATCTAGAGCTGGGGTTCTCAACCTTTTTTATACCATGGTCCCCTACCATTAACATAGGGGTCTGTGGACCCCAGATTGGGGACCCCTGCTCCAGAGACTGTTGTGCGTGAAAATCCTCGAGGAAGTCGGCAGTTTCTGAGAGACGCAAACCACCCTGCCGGGCACCAACAATCATTCCACGGTCAAAGTCACTTAGATCACATTTCTTCCCCATCCTGATATTTGGTCTGAACAATAACTTAACCTCTTGACCACGTCTGCATGCTTTTATGCATTGAGTTGCTGCCACATGATTGGTTGAATAGATAAACGAGTAGATGTACAGGTGTACCTAACTAAGTGGCCTGTGAGTGTATACCCAAGGTATATATGCTTACCATAATAATCTTTAACTTAGAAAAATGCCACCTGATGCTAAGCTCCAAGATGGAAGAAAAATTTGATATAAATGGTCTGGGATATGTTTTCCTTTTCACATGCACTTAATTGGCTAAAACCTCATATCTTTGTAGATGTACATACATGCTAATAACCGGCTGGTGGTGTAGTGGCATCAGCGCTGGACTTTGGGGTGAGAGGTCCTGAGTTCGAATCCGGCCGGCTCCCTTGCACGCTCTCCATCCGTGCCTGGGTTGAGTGTCGAGCTAGCAACTCGATCTCGTTAAAAAAAAACCTGGAGAGGGATGGTTCCGCCAGGTTTCAGATGCGCAAGACACGCCGTACGATGAGCAATCACCAAAAGAATCGGTGCAAAAAGCTTGTCAAGACGGCGCCCTTGGCGCGCGCACACACACACACGCACGCACGCACGCACGCACGCACACACACACACACACACGCGCGCACACACGCACACACACACGCACGCACACACACACACACGCACACGCACACGCACACGCACACACGCACACACACACACACACACACACACGCACACACACACACGCTAACACGCTAATACTAAACTGGTCTGAAGTCAAGAGCTCTGAAGTAGTGCAAGAAATTATTTTTAAAAATATTAAATGAAGTGCATTTTCTCAAAAAATCATTTAGTGTTAAGTGTGGGAAATGTGAAAATGTCCCACCCTTTAGACTGGCCTTCTCCTTGACGTGCTTGTATCTGGAGCCTTGATCTCCATCACTGTCGAGGCATGTCCCTGGAGGGCGCACATTCTGAAGTCTCCGCAGTCTCCGGGGAAATATGTTAGGACAGATATTGTTGTGGAGACTGTTGCAGCAACCGATGCCACTTAATCCTCGGAGTTACCTTTGAGCTCGGGAAAATTTCCATCACAAGGAAGAATGATGTTTTTGAAACGTTCTAACCAAGGAGCATATGAAGCATAGAGAACGAAATAAATAATTCCAATCACCATAAATTTCAAACTGCCACAACAGTGCATAAGGTGGAAGGAAAGCAAGCCTGCATATATTTGTGGTTTTATTAGACTCTATCCAATTGCACAGTTTTCCTTCGGATTCTTGCAGAATGACTAATGGCCTAAATTAGTCATTCTCCATGAAGTAGCGGAACTATCAACCTATTTGACTGCATGAGAAATCGCAAATTCAATCTTTCTCCTTCCCTCACATCTAAAGGTGTGTAAGGGGTCACAGGAAATGCATGTCAGAATGGACCTTGTACCCTGTTTTAATTTAAGATGGGGGGATATATGGGAGGCAGGGTTTAAGGGTCGACACAACATTGTGGGCCGAAGGGCCTGTGCTGTGCTGTACTATTCTATGTTCTATCTCTTTGCCCTAACATCCTTTTTCCTCTGTATTTTATTTTATATATTTTTATCTAGAAATACAGCACTGTAACAGGCCCTTCTGGCTCAATGAGGCCCTGTCGCCCTATAACACCCTATTAACCTAGTAACCCATACATCTTTAGAATGTGGGGAAAATGGAGCTCCCAGAGGAAACTTAACCGGTCATGGGGAGAACAGACAAACTCATTACAGACAGTGGTGCAATTGAACTTGTAAACCTAAGTTGGTGCACAGCAAAGCTTGAAGTAAGTTTATTATCAAAGTACATGTACAACCCTGAGATTCATTTTCTTGTGGGCATACTCAATAAATCCATGGAATAATAACCATAACAGAATCAATGAAAGACTGCCCAACTTGGGCGTTCAACTGGAGTGCAGAGGATGACAAACTCTGCATAGACAAAAGAAATAAATAATAATAATAATAAATAAATAAGCAGTAAATATCAGGAACATAAGATGATGCAGCCCAGTGGACAGCCAGCGCCTCTTCCCCAGGGCACCACTGCTCAGTACAAGAGGACGTGGCTTTAAGGTAAGGGGAGGGAAGTTCAAGGGGGATATTAGAGGAAGGTTTTTCACTCAGAGAGTGGTTGGTGCGTGGAATGTACTGCCTGAGTCAGTGGTGGAGGCAGATACACTAGTGAAATTTATGAGACTACTAGACAGGTATATGGAGGAATTTAAGGTGGAGGGTTATATGGGAGGCAGGGTTTAAGGGTTGGCACAACATTGTGGGCTGAATGGTCTGTACAGTGCTGTATTGTTCTTTGTTATTTGTGTGAGGTTAATGAACACTATAAGGCCCAGAGATTATTCACTGGGGCCTGGAGGTGTTTTCAAGGCAAAGCTCTTGAAGAATTTTAAGCCTCGGCCTGACTCTGGAGTGTTTGTATCGATGAGGGTTAACTGTATATCTGCCTGGCTATCTACCTTTGCATCCATCTCTCTATAACATGTAATATACATATATATTAAATTTTGGACCATAGTGTTTATGTGATACACAAGCACGGTGCAGTCATTCATCGTAAATATAATTCCCATTTTCCTGCAGTGATGCATTGCCTGAAATCAGAGCTATTTGTATCGAGGAAATAGGCATCTGGATGAAAACCTGCAGCGATCGCTTTCTGACTGACAGCTACTTGAAATATGTGGGGTGGACTTTGCATGACAAAGTGAGTCAATCTATAATGTTCTCCGGTCCTCTCTCCGTCTTGGTTGGGGGGTGATTAATTCTCCGTTCTGTGATGGCTTTTTTTGCAGTCCTTTTTGAATGCTATTATATATTCAAACTAATCTGGGAATTTTGCTGAAGTGGTGTTGTAATGAGCCCAAAGTAGACAAAGTGTCAGCCTGCTATTTGCCAAGTTTCAGTTCATGTTCATCATGGTCCATGCGCAAGTGAAAATAAAGGCCCCAAAGTCACTCTATATTGGCATTCGTTGCTTGGACAGCTACTTGGGACTTGTTCATGGGAGTAGGAAGCTAACTAGTTGAGATTGGTGAGCCCAGAGGACATGGCTGCATTCTCACCGGCTGCATCTCCGTATGGTATGGTGGGAGGTGGGCACTGCACAGGATCAAAATCAGCTGCAGAAGCTTGTGAGCTCAGTTAGCTCTATCATGGGCAATAGCCCTCCCCTGCTTCCAGGACATCTTCAAGGAACAATGCCTCAAAAAGGTGACGTCCATCATTAAGGACCCCCCCATCATCCAGGACATGCTCTTTTCTCATTGTTACCATCAGGAAGAAGGGACAGGAGCCTGATGGCACATACTCAATGATTTGGGAACAGCTTCTTCCCCTCTGCCATCATATTTCTGAATGGACATTGAAGCCATGAACCTTTTTTCTTTATGCACTATCTATTTAATTTAATTTAACTTACTGTATTTACAGTTTTTCTTTATTATGTGTTGCATTGTACTGCTGCCACAAAAACAAATTGCACTGATATTAAACCTGATTCTGATTCTGAATAGGTTTTTGCTGAAAGACGATGTTATCATTTACAGAGGTGGTTAAGATAAGTAGGCATCACCTATTAGACTTTGGAAGGCCAAACTTGAAAGGCAGAACACAGAATTAATGGCAGGATTCATAACAGTGTGGAGGACTGGAGCGACCTTGGGGTCCATGTGCATAGATCCCTCAGAATTGCCGTGCAAGTTGATAGGGTGGTTAAGAAGGTGTATGGTGTGTTGGCCTTCATTAGTTGAGGGATTAAGTTCAAGAGTCGCGAGGTAATGCTACAGCTCCATAAAACTAGTTAGATAGATAGATAGATAGATAGATACTTTATTCATCCCCATGGGGAAATTCAACATTTTTTCCAATGTCCACTCGTGAAGTATTGTGTTCAGTTCTGGTCACCTCATTAGAGGAAGGATGTAGAACCTTTAAAGAGGGTGCAGAGGAGTTTTACCAGGACGTTGTCCTGGATTAGAGAGCATGTTTTATAAGGACAGGTTGAGCGGTCTAGAGCTTTTCGCTTTGGAGCAAAGGAGGATGAGAGGTGACTTGATAGTGACATTGGGGTTACAGTTGTGACTAGCATTCAGAGCCCTGGACCATTTATCTGTAGATTTGAGTTCAATTCCCACCAACACAGCTGTGGAATTTAAATTCAGTCAATTAGATATATCTGAACTTAGAAGTAAATCGAATCATATTGGTCGATTATAAAACTACTGGATTGTTATAAGAATCTATTTCGCTTACTAATACTCTTCAGGAAATCTTCTATCTGGTGCTCCTGATGTTGCCTCCTTTATACTGGTGACTCCCAATGTAAATTGGGGGGGGATGGGTTTGCTTTGTTGAGCACTTCTGCTACATCTGCAAAGAGCGGAATTTCCTGGTGGACTGCAATTTTAATTCCTTTTGCATTTCCAGTTCCGAATATTGGTCCATGATCTCCACTTCTGCCATGATGAAGCTACTCTCAGAGTGGAGTAATAACTCCTCATGTTTCGTCTAGGTAGCCTCCAGCCTGAAGGCAATGACATCGATTTCTCCTTCCAGTCATTTTTTCCCCCACTCCCCTTCTCTCTTCTTCTTTTCCCTATTCTGCTCTCTTATCTCTCCTCTTCAGCTGCCTATCACCTCTCCCTGATGCCCCTCTTTGTTCCCCTTCTCCCATAGTTCTCCTATCAGATTCCTTCTTCTCCAGCCCTTTACCTTTCCCACCCATCTGGCTTTACCTATCACCTTCCAGCTAGTCCTCCTTTCCCTCTCCCTGCCTTTTGGCTCTGGCATCCTTTCCAGACGTGATGAAGAGTCTTGGCCTGAACTGTTGACTGCTAATTTATTTCCATAGTCTCTGCCTTGAGTTCCTCCAGCATTTTGTGTGTGTTAATCTTCTATTGTTTGAATCTGGCAATTATTGGTCAGCAGAACTCACAGCAACTATTAGCCCTCCTTACAAAAGGTCCGTGTTGATTGGTTGAGTGGTGACTAGGGTGGGAAGTATGGGCTACCTTACCAACAATGCCCAAGTCTTGGTAATGAACCAATGTGAGTGAGATGGCAAGTTTCAGATTTCAGTATATGTGTGTAGATTCAGAATGAGTGAAGACTAAAGGAGAGGGAGAGGGAATGGTGAAGAGGCATCTTATAACTTTGCAATGGATTAACAAAAGATGAGAGTCCAAGTCAGATAAGTAGGGGGAGCTGCTCATATCTTTCCTTGCTCATGACCTTATAGATTTATATAAAATATTGAGGGGCACAGATAGGTGACTGCACACAGTCTTTTTCTCATGGAAGGGGAGCTAAAAAATTAGAGGGCCTGGGTTTAAGGTAAGGGATGAGATTTAAAAGGGCTCTGAGCTATGTTCCCTCTAAGCTGTGCGCATGCAAACACGTTTTTCAACCAGCGCACAAAATAAATTAATGTGCACGCAAAAGGTTAGTTACCTAAAATAATAATTATACTTATTGAAAATAATTCACTAGCTAAACATTTCTGTTAACTAGTTAACAGAATATGTATGTTATTTTGTTGTTACTCTGTGCAGTTTTATGTCAAATATTTTGTAAACCTACATAAACTGTGCCATGTGTGCATTCAGTGTGCACATACTTTTGTCACAGGAAAAAAATTTGCACAACGTAAGATTTTTGCGCACACTGACTACTAAAAATAAGAGGGAACATTGGTCCTGAGGGGCAGTTCTTCGTGCAGAGGGTGGTGCCTATATGGGACAGGTTACCAGAGAAAGTGAGAGAGGCAGGTACAATAACAACATATAAAAGACAATTGGCTCGATATGTTGCAGGAGTTCAGAGGGATAGGGTCCAAACATGGGTAAATGTAGCGTATCATGGACAGCATGGACAAGTTGGGCCGAAAGGCCCTTTTCCATGCTACATTGTCTATGACTCTATGATGGGGACCTTTCCTTGATATTGTTACTTGCCAAAGCTGTTACAAGTGGGAACCTTCAGATTTCCTTTTCAGCTCTTTCAAATCTAAGCTTGTTCTTAGATCAATTCCCATATCCCCACGCTCCTGCAAGCCTCTCTCTCTTGTCTAATTGAAGGAAGCCAAAGACGGTAACTCAGTTGTTAATTTAGATGCATTTTTAGTTAATTAAATATGCTTCTGGAGATAGGTCACAGAACAACAGCCATCTGCTGAAAGGAAGACCAGGTTCGGCAGGTTATGTGACCACCTCCTGCTCCCATGGTCTTGGGTTCCAGGCTCCCATTGTTTGCTTTTGTAAGAGGTCGATTTTGGTTTCTCAATGTCCTTCGGGGTGAAATTAGTCATGATCCAATATCTTAGGTTTCAGATCAGTTAGCAGGTTAACCACAAGAAGGGGATGGTGGAAGAAAATACCCCCACAACATTTAAGACTGGGGTTCCCAACTTTTTTTATGCAACCAAGTGTCTGAGTTGGATTAGTGTAGTTGGATTGGCTTGGTGGTGGATATGAAAATGGTATGCTGAGGTGCCTGCTTGACTCTAAGGCTATGATCACTCACTCCGATGATATCGCCAATAAGAAAAGCAAAAAAAAAACATCTATGACATTCAGTTCAGGTAATTTATTTTGAAGAGAAAATGCAGTCTGACCATTTTTCCTCTAACCCTGCTGCTATTATTCTTTTGAAGCAAAGTGAGGTGAGATTGAAATGCCTGATTGGATTACTGGCCCTGTACTCTGACCAAGAGTGTTGCGCAAAGATGGATCTTTTCACCTGTCGCTTCAAGGTGAGTTGACGTCTTTCCTTCTGATGGCATCTGAGAGGGAGGGTTCTGGGAGAAGCAGCAACCATGGAATCTTTGCCCCAATCTTGGGTTGAATGAATTTATGGAGGTTTCAACGCATAACCTCTCATATCCAATCTTACTTTCCAGTCTAATAGCCCATATATTCAACTCCCAAACTTAATACAGCTAAACATCTAATGTACTGGTGTTGTTAATGTCCTTGGGCCAGAGTGTGGAGAATACCAGTAGCTCCACTTCCCACTGGTGTGGGGACGGCACCAAATTAAACTTGGAATCAATGTTGCTAACATTGAAAGTAAATAAAAGCAGGAATCTCTGAGTTAGACAGTGTTATACAGCACTTAGAGTCCGAGCCCTTCCTTGGACGCTCAGGCGTGAGGCAGGAGTGTGTGCTAGCGTCAATGCTCTTTAACATCTTCCTCCTGTGTGTTACCAAGCTTCTCCACAATGAGATTGAGGATAGCAGCGGTGTGGCAGTGAACGTCAGATTAGATGGCAACCTCTTTGACATCAGGAGGCTCCACGCAACCACCAAACTCCGTAGAGAGCAGGTCTTGGTGCTGCAGTATGCAGATGATTGTGCTCTTGTGGCCCATACTCTGGAGGATCTTCAGACTGTCCTTGCTGTGGCAGTGAGAGCGTACAGCAGGATGGGGCTGACCGTCAATATCACCAAGACAGAAGTGGTTTGCCAATGGAGTACCAGTGTCCCACCCACCCTACCTGCCTACACTGTTGGTGATGAAAAGCTGACAGTTGTGCCATCTTTCAAATATCTAGTGAGCATTCTCTCTGAGGATAGCGGCATTGACAACGACATCCAGAGCCGCATTAAACAGGCATCAGCTGCCTTTGGGAGACTTCGGCGTAGAGTCTTTCAGAACAGGAGCCTTCGTCCCTCCACAAAGGTCGCTGTATACCAAGCGGTCTGTCACCACCCTCCTTTATAGCTGTGAAGCTTGGGTAACCTACAGCTGTCACATCAAGTCCTTGGAGCGCTTCCACATAAGCTGCCTTCAGCGCATCCTGGGAATTACTTGGCGTGAGTGGGTGCCTCTCACTGAAATACTTGTTAAGACCAACTGCAGAAGTATTGAGGGCATGATCACCCAGCATTATCATGGTCGACACTCAGCTGGAGGGTCGAAGAAGCGCTATAAGGATCAGATGAAGAATGCTTTAAGGAAGTGCAAGATCAGACCTGGATGTTGCAGCTGACCGTAACACTTGGCGACAGCTGTGTAGGGATGGGGTTCGTATTCTGGAGATGGAAAGAACAACCAGAAGAGAGCCAGGAGAAATGCAGCCATGGTTGCCATCACTACCACCACTACCACATACACATGTCCCACCTGCAATAGAACTTGTGGGTCCAGGCTAGGACTGTATAGTCATCAAAGATCTCACCGCTAAAGGAGTGGACATCGTCATCGGATTCCGATGGACAACCGGAGAAGAGGAGAGAAGAGACAGCACTTACACAGGTCCTTCGGCCTAACTCATCCATGCCTAGCAGGATGTCTAGCTGTGCTAATCCCATTTGCCTGCATTTGGCCCATATTCTTATGAAACTTTTTTATCCCCATACAGTTCTGTGTGAAAGTCTTAGGCACATGTATATAGCTAGGGTGTCGAAGACTTTTGCACTGTACTGTACCTGTCTAAATGTTTTTTTTAAACATAAGCAACAAACGATCCACTGGAGAAGCTCATGGGTTGAGCAGCGTCTGAGGGTGGAAAGGAGCTGTCGATGTTTCGAGGTAAAACCCTGCAGGAGGACGATCCTGGTGACAGTTCTTTTCTCCCCGCAGATGCTGCTCGACCCACTGAGCTGTTCCAGCAGTTTGTTTGATTTTTAATTATTTGTCACACGTACATCGAAAGACTGAAGTGTGTTGTTTGTGTTAGCGTGCTGGGGGCATCCCACAAGTGTTGCCACACATTCCTGGCAGAACAACATAAATGCCAACAGCAGCAAAACAGCCCCTTTCTCATGCTCCAACCCCCCTGCACTCTCACCCATACAGACTGGCCTCCGACCCAGAACAGGCTGCCTCTGGGCCTCCGACTTCTAGTCATAAAACTAAATTCCTACCCACTGATACAAAGCCTTGGTATTTTTGGTTACTTTCTCCCAGTTAGCATACAAGGTGCAAATTAAATGGAGAAATTCACACATAAAATATGTAATGAGAAATGAAAGACCGGTTAGACAGTATTTTAAACAACTTTGTTCAAAGCAGCTTACAATGCTTGGCAACCATTAGTTTTGAAAACTCCACATATCTGCAGCATTAGAGATTGAATAACTTTCTAGTAAAGCATACACAGGTCACCAGCTTAATGTTAAGTAGTATAAAAACTCATTCAGCCATCAGGAAAAAAGAGCCTGCTTCACTTACTACAGTTGAAATTAAAAAGCACAGTATTTGCCATTACCTTCGAGAAATAAGACATCATTTGAATAAGATGTGATGCAATTGGCCTTATCTATGGGAAGATTGATGTGATGTTTAATTTCTGTCGTCTGACAGCCATTTTAAAACTTTGCTACTTCTATCGCTTGTTTTATGCTCCAGATTCCAGCATCTGCAGTCCCTTGTGTCTCCGGCCTTTTAAGTGTAACTGTACCCACCTCTAACACCTCCTCATGTTGCACCACCCTCTGTGTGGGAAAAACCAAGTCCTACAGATCTCCAAATTCGAATGCTACCAAGTAGCAAGTTGTGGAAAGATTTGTATTGACATAATGAGTTCTATGTCCACTCTTGAGTACTTCTTAGTTGATTAGATTTGTAAAATATAATTTGAGTTGTAAAGTAGGAAAAATAGCAGAGAGTCATAAACACAGGAGATTCTGCAGATGATAAAACCCAGAGTACCACATACAAAATGCTGGAGGAACTCAGCAGCTCAGGCAGCATCTATGGAGAGGAATAAACAGTTGAAGTTTTAGGCTAAGACCCTTCATCAGACCCTTCCTGATGAAGGTCTGATCAGGTCCTGATGAAAGATCTCAACCTGAATTGTCGACTGTTTATTCCTCTCCATGGACTCTGCCTGACCTGTTGAGCTCCAAGCAGAGCAGAAAATTTGCATACAGCAAAATCTCACTGTAATATCAATCAGATAATGTGCTGATTATTGTTTTGGCTGAATGAGAGTAATGATGGGCCTGGACACTAGGGATAATCCAGTTACCCTGGATACCAGAGATAATCCCATTTTTATGGTGAAGTTTCTCGAGTGTGGTGTGGCAGTTGAGCCAAATCCCTCTAGAGTCAGCTCCTTCTTTTCTTTGAATTCACCCAGTTGACTCTATTGGGTAGGCCACTGGCCTTCAAGTGCATGGTTCGCAGAAAGTGAAATCGCATGTAGACAGGATGACAAAGAAGCCAATTTGCACACTGTAACTCAATGGAGTGCACAATGACTGTAACTCAATGGATGCACTGACCCTTAGAATCCTCTAGTCAGTGAAAATGGAGATGGTTTTGGGAAGTTTAAGATCTTGTAGTGGGAGCAGGTAGAGCTGCATTAGCAGAGGAAGGAGCAGCCTACCACACAAGCTACCCATAACCCTCCCCGTTCTGTGGAAGTGTATGTGGATCCCATGTTGACCTCAAAATCCATATGAGAACCCACAAAACTAGAGTGGAAGCTATCTTTGATTCCAGCGCAATTCTCCTCCAGCCTTGGAACTCTCCTAGTCGTCTTAAACTTAACATCTCCAGAGCTGGGGGACTGAACCCTAAGCTCTGGAACTTCCTCCTTTTTCTCCTTTAGTTCTTCCTGACCCATTAAACTTAACTCCTGAATCTGTCTGTCACTATATTTCCTTATGCAACTCAGTCATACTCTTTCTGATAACATATCTGTGAAGGGAGGTTTTCTGTCCTGAAAGCGGTGTCTAGATGGGAGTTTGTTAGATTTTTCAAAACCAGTGTTGTGTCGATGTGTGCAGGCCTGTGTACTGGGTTATTTAACTGACAGACCCTAGTATATGTTAGTGCATACAATAATTAATCTGTTCAAGAGCTTCACATGATCTATAGTATAAGTGTGTTTAAAAAGCAGTTAATACACTCAGTGGCCGTTTCATTAGGTACACCTGTACACCTGCTTGTTAATGCAAATATCTAATCAACCAATCATGTGTCAGCTACTTGATGACTAAAAGCACGCCGGTATGGCCAAGAGGTTCAGTTGTTGTTCAGACCGATCAGCAGAAAGGGGAAGAATTGTGATCTAATGCTGTTCCGTTATTCAAGAAGGGAGCCAGGAATAATTCTGGAAACTATAGACTGATGAGTCTTACATCAGTGATAGGGGAAGTTACTGGAGAGCTTAGGGATAAGGTTTATGAGCATTTGGAACACCACGGCTTAATGAAGGAGAGCCAGCACGTCTTTGTGTGGGGCAAGTTGTGTTTTACTAACTTGATTGAGTTGTTTTGACGAGGTGACTCATCAAGGTGATTGATGAAGGTAGAGCTGTGGATGTTGTTTAAATGGATTTTAGTAAGGTGTTTGTCAAGTTCCCTCATAGGAGGCTCGTCTGGAAGATGAAGATGCATGGGATCCATTGTGAATCGGTCATTTGGATTCAGAACTGGCTTTCCTGCAGAAAACAGTGGATAGTGGTCAAAGGAACTTAGTCTAACTGGAGGTCTGGGTTTCTTTTGTAACTTTAAAAACATTAAACTAATTCAAAGGAAAACAAGAGACCCGAAAGATGCAAGTTTAATTTTGTCTTTTGAGGCATGCACATATCCTATGGTGGCATCATGCCGTGTGTGATTCATGCATTTTTACATATAACCCGTTATGAATTATTTAAATGAACAAGGATGCTTAATCAAAGATTACTCAAGTACTACTGAAATATTAAATACACTAGTCTGATTCGTGGTGTTCCGCAGGGCTCTGTACTGGGACCTCTGCTGCTTGTGATGTTTGTAAGTGACCTGGATGAAATTGTAAGTGGGTGGCTTAGTAAGTTTTCAGATTAGTGGTGTTGTGGATAGCTTATAACACTGGCCCAGAATACAGTGAGGTATAGGCCAGTTGCAGGTATAGGCAGATGGAGTTTAACCCAGACAAATGTGAAGTGTTGCACCTTAGTAGGTCAAACGTAAAGAGACAGGACTCTGTTAATGGAAAGACTAACAATGTTGAAGAGCAGGGTGTCGTTGCAGTCCAAGTTCAGAGCTTCCTGAAAGTGGCTACCCAAGTTGACAGGGTAGTTAAGAAGGTATATAATATGCTTGCCTTTGTTAGTTGAGGCACTGAATTCAGGAGTCTGCAAGTTATGCTGCAGCTTTGTAATACTCTAGTCAGGCTGCATCTGGAGTATTGCATGCAGTACTGGTCACCCCATTATTGGAAGGATGTCAAGTCTTTAGAGAGAGTGCAGATGAGGTTTACTAGGATGCTGCCTGGATTAGAGTGCACCTGCTATAACAAAAGGTTGGACAAACTTAAAGTTAACATGAGTGAATCTGCAGATGCTGGAAATAAATAAAAAACACAAAATGCTGGCAGAACTCAGCAGGCCAGACAGCATCTATGGGGTTCCCCTCCTGATGAAGGGTTTCGGCCCGAAACGTCGTTATTACCTCCTCCCATAGATGCTGTCTGGACTGCTGAGTTCTGCCAGCATTTTGTGTTTTTTACAAACTTAAGTTGTTTTCTCTACAGCGGCGGAGGCTGAAGGGAGACCTGATAGAAGTTTATAAGATTATGAGAAGCATAAATAGAGTAGAAAGATAATATCTTTTTCCCAGGGTTGAAATGTCTAATATCAGAGGGCATGCTTTTAGGATGAAAGGGGTTAATTTCAAAGGAGATGTGAAGGGCTAGTTTTTACACAGGGAGTGTAAAAAGGGATAGATATGGATATTGTATAGACAGAGTGGATTAGTTAGTTTGCTCATTTGATTACTAATTTAATTGGAACAGTACAGCATTGTGGGCTGAATGGCCTCTTCCAGTGCTGTACTGTTCTATTACTGACTTTGACCATAGAATTATTGTTGGTTACAGAAACTACTGATCTCCTGGGATTTTTACACACAACAGAATCTAGAGTTCACAAAAATCAAGAAAGCACAGGATAAGATGTTAATATCCCCTGTGCCAATGGGCTGTGAGCATTTGCTTGAGACTGCCCTGATGTTGGGAGAGAGTGGTCCGAAAAACAAAAAAAAAGTGTGTGGCAGTTCTGCTGGTGAAAAGACTTTGTTAATGAGGGAGGTCAGACTGGTTCAAGTTGACAGTAACACACATTACCACAAGTTACAACAGTGATGTGCAGAAGAACATTTATGAGTACACAGCACATCAAGCCTTGAAATGGATGGGAAGAAGGCCACACTGAGTTCCATTCCTGTATCTAATCGGCTGGCCACTTGTTGCGTATTTAATATTTCAGTAAGATTTGAGTAATAATGTAAATATATTGTTTGATTAAGCATTCTTATTTAAATAAATAATTATGGGTTTGTTGTAAAAGTACGTAAATGGCATTCGTCATAATGCCACCACGTCATGAGTGCATGCCTTGCTAAAAGTAAAAACGAAACTAACGTGAATGCATTCTGGACTTCCATATTTTTTATTTCAATTAGCTTCATGTTTATGAGTTACAAAACATAACGCCACTGATTGGATTACTGCAATTCTTGAATTATTATTTGAACAGTAAAATATTACAAATGTAATCACAAGTGTGGCGGTCATATCCACTGCTCTTTTTAGTGAGTGGGGCCCAGTTTAACTATTTGAAATCTCCTAACCACACCGTGTCCTTTTCCTTTCCAACAGGACAGAATCAAATCAATGACTCTGGACACTGAAAGTGAAGTAGCTGTACAAGCAATTAAGGTGTTAACTCTCATGTTGGAGTGAGTAATTGCCTCCTTATTGTTTTCTGATAAAATGGGGATTTTCCCAATTATGTCAGCACCTTTGGAATAATAGTGATCCTAACCATTTTGGGATTTCACAAGTATGAGAAAATCTGCAGATGCTGGAAATCCAAAGCATCACATGCAAAATGCTACAGGAACTCAGCAGGCCAGGCAACATCTATGGAAAAGAGTAAACAATCGGTGTTTCAGGCCGAGACCCTTCTTCAGGACTGAGAGGGAAGAGTGGAGATGGCAGAGTGAAACGTTGGGGGGGGGGGAGAGGGAAAGAGGCTAGCTGGAGGTGTTAGGCAAAGTCAGGTGGGTGGGGAAGGTCAAGGGCTGGGGAAGAAAGTATCTGACAGGCGTGGAGAGTGGATGATAGGAGAAGGGGAGCAGGAGGGGACCCAGAGGAAGTAATAGGCAGGTGAGAAGAAGTGAACGGTCAGAGAGGTGAAGAGAAGAGGGTGGAGAAATTGATATTCATGCCATCCGGTCGGAGGGTACTCAGATGGAATATCAGATGTTGCTCCGCTACCTTGAGGATAGCCTCATCTTGGCACAAGGCACATTGGAACAGGAATGGGAATATTTTGGGATTTGCACAATTAGAATTGGAATTGGTTTGTTAGTGTCGAATGTACGCAGGTGCGGTAAAAAAGCTTGACTTGCGTACTGTTCATACAGATCAGATCATCATTGAGGTAGAACAAGGCAAAACAATAAAAATGTAGAATGAAGTGTAACAGGGCCAAAGAAAGTGCAGTGCAGGTAGACAATAAAGTGCAGGATCCTAACAAGGTAGATGGTGAGGTCAAGAGTCCCAATAGGAATCATTCAGTAGTCATTTAGCACCGGGGTCAAAGCTGTTCTTGAGCTGGTTCTGTCGGCTGCGTAAGTCTAAGGAAGACACTCTCCAAACGTGGGAGATTGAGGTGCAGGCCCCCCCCCCAAAATCCCCCCGTTTGTGTGGGTGCTGCATGATTTGTTACCCTTTTACAAATAAGTACCACAAATTAACAGACAGTACACTGCATACGATTAAAAGATTTAGCTTTATAATTCTTAATTTGACTAAAGGGTTAGTAAAGAAAAAGCAAAAAAAAAGAAAAGGGCCCATTTTAATGAAACAGTCTAATGTGCACAAGTTGGAGCTCAGGGTTTCCCCTTCGCTGATCCTCCTTCGATCTCCCCGGGCTTCATCGAACCATGACCCCACTCTGGGTCGTCTCCTCCAACCTCTTCTCTCTGGCGTCTTCTCTCTTCTTCCCTCTCAAAAAAACCCCAAGCCCAACCTTAGTGTCCCTCAGCAGTGAAACTTCCCCTGAATCCGTTCATCCCAATAGGATGGCACACGTTTCTCCTATCTCTCATCTCCAACAGTAACCCAGACAAGCAGCTTACACAGAGAACAGGAGAGCATAACAGAGAAAAACTATGAACCATGTGAGGCAGGGCATTACAGACCGTTCTTTCAGTCTTTTGTAAGTTGTGCATGAGGGAAGGGGGGGAGAGAGTGGGGTGGGGTCTTTCAATATGCTGGCTTTTTTACTGACCTAAAGACAGAGTTATGGAGGGGGAGGGGAGGCTGGTTTCTATGAGCTTTGTCCACTACTCTCTGCAGTTTCTTGCAGTCACGTGCTGAGCAGTTCCCGTACCAATCCATGACACATCCAGATAGGATGCTTTCTCTGGTGCATCAATAGAAGTTGCTTACTTTTTCAATGATATGTAACACTTACCAATTAGTTCTAGCTCATAACTCAATATCAATATGTTCTTGCTCATGATAAGGTCCATTTGTTCAAAATAGCTTCCATTCCCTTCTATCCTGTAGAAATGCAGTTGACTGAATTGAATTAAAATTGAATGCCTGACCATTCAATTTTATCCTAGACTCTTAACAGATTAAGGCACTCTCATTCCTTCCCATTATGTAACACTAGGTTGCACTAACAGCAGTAGCTTTAGAGGAGTGGAGTAACAGTCCAGCATCCTACACTGATTATTCCAGGGATCAGAGGTCAAATCCAGTCAGGAAAGTTAGCTAGAGTTGAAAAAAAATCAGAGTGTAAGATATCAAAAAGAGAATTTACAATGTGAAGCTTGTTCTTATGGAGAATTAATAATAGAGAATTATGAAGTATTTTGCATCAGTCTTCACATATAGCATACAAGCAACGTTCTGGAAATGCTTTAAGTCATGAATTGGAAGGGCAGAACTTGGGACAATTGGAATCACTCTGATAGAGATGCTGAGGAAATTGTTGGAATTGGGAACCAACAAGATCATGTGTCCCAGGGTCTTAAAGGAAATGGTTAATGAGGTAGTTGGTGTAAATAAAAATAAAGATGGATGCTGGGAAGTCTGAAATAAAAACAAGAATTGCTGGAAGAATTCAGGTCAGGCAGCATTTGTGGAAAGAGAAACAGAATGTTTCAGGTTGAAGGTCCGTTGTCGGAACAGAGAGGAAACGTTGCAATGGTCATAAAAATGTTGGAGCACTGTACTCAAAACTGAGATTAAAACACTGGCACTTCTCTGTTCATGATTTTCTGTAGGAACTGCGAAGATGCATTGACTTCAGTAGACTGCGAGCAGCTCTACCATTTTGTGTACTCGGCACACAGGCCCGTTGCTGTGGCCGCTGGAGAATTCCTGCATAGGAAGTAAGTATGGATCTTCTCAATGAGCCCGATGAGGGGCCAGAACATCTCATTCTGTTTTCGCATTGGTCATTCATAGGAGAGGAGAGGCCACGGAGAAAGAAGTGATCATGGGAACCAGAGGTTCCAAGCCAACAGGAACAGATGAGGCAATGTAATTCCCAGCTTGCTTCAACTCCTAGTACACAGTGGACCCTGTTCTACCATTCCAGTTCTAACCTCTTTCTCCCTTGAGTTCAAGAATCCATGAATTCCAATTCCTGATTTTTAGAAGAATGAGGGGCCATTTCATTGAAACTTATCAAATGTTGAAAGGCCTAGATAGAGTGGATGTTGGGAGGATATTTCCTTTTGTTAGAGAGTTTAGGACCAGAGGGTACTGTCTCAGAATTAGAGGGATGTTCATTGAGAACAGAGATGAGGAAGAATTTCTTTAACCGGAGTATTGTGAATCTGTGGAATTTATTGCCAGAAACAGCTGTGGAGGCCAAGTCATTGGGTATATTTAAAAATGCAGTTGTTAGATTATTGATTAGTAAGGGCATCAAAGGTTACCGGGAGAAGGCAGGAGAATGGGGTTGAGAGGGATAATTAATCAGCCGTGATGGAATGGAGGAGCAGACTCGATAATTCTGCTCCTATGTCTTATGGTCTTATGAGTGCATTTAATGAAATTAATTTATTTAAAGAAACAGCGCATTAACAGGTCCTTCGAGTCCAATGGGCCGGTGCCACCTGGTTATACCCATGTGACCGATTAACTTACTAAGCCACATGTATTTGGGATATGGGAGAAATCTGGAACACCCTGCAGTATCTTTGCGTCCTCATTGGCCACAGGAGTAGCACCAGCTGATTGGAGGGTTTCAAATACTATTCCTTTGTTCAAGAAAGGGAGTGGGGATAGCCCTGGGAATTTTAGACCAGTGAATCGTACTTTAGTGGTGGGCAAGTTATTAGAGAAAGCTCTTAGAGACAGGATTGATTAGGGATAGTCAGCATGGCTTAGTGAGGGACAGATCATGCTTCATGAGCTTGACTGAATTCTTTGAGGATGTGGCAAAGTACTCCGATGAAAGCAGAGCAGTGGATGTGATGTATATGGATTTTAGTAAAGCATTTGATTAGTTTTCCCATGGTGGTCTTACTCAGAAAGTCTGTAGGCATGGGATCCAGGGAAACTTGGTTGGGTAGATTCAGAATTGGCTTGCCCCTGGATTCTGTCTGGAGATCAGTGACAGGGGTGTTCCACAGGGATCTGTTCTGGGACACCTACTCTTTATGATGTTTATAAATAACTTGGATAAAGAAGTGCAAGGGTGGTTTAGTAAGTTTGCAGATGACATGAAGGCTGGTGGGATTGAGTCAGGTTGTCGTAGGACGCAACAGGATATTGACAGGATGCACAGTGAGCAGAGAAGTGGCAGATGGAGTTCAACCTGGAGGCTATGAAATGATTCACATTGAAAGGTCAAATTTGAAGGCAGAATACAGGGTTAATGGCAGGATTCTTGGCGGGGGGAGGAATAGAGGGATCTTCGGGTCCATGTCAATAGATCCCTCAAAGATGCTGTGCAGGTTGATAGGGTGGTTAGGAAGGTGTATGGTATGTTGGTCTTCAGTATTTCAGGGATTGATTTCAAGTGTCGTGAGTTACTGTTGCAGCTCTATAAAACCCTGGTTAGACCACACTTGGAACGTTGTGCTCAGTTCTGGTCACTCCAGTAAGGGAAGGATGTAGTAGTTTGACCAGGATGTTGCCTGGATTAGACAGCATGTCTTATGATAGGCTGAGTGCACTAAGGCCTTCCTCTTCAGAGTGAAAGAAAACGAGAGGTGTACAAGATGATGAGAGGCAGTGCTAGAGTGGAACAGCCAGAGACTTTTGTCCCACGATGGAAATGGCTAATACCCGGGGCATAATTTTAAGGTGATTGGAGGAAAGTATAGCGAGGAGTTCAGAGTTAAGTTCTCTGCACTGAGAGTTGTGGGTGTGTGAAATGCCCTGCCAGGGATGGTGGCAGAGGCAGATATTAAGGACATTTAGGAAACCCTTTGATGGATAATAGAAAAATGGAGGGCTATGTAGATCTATGTAAGATCTTAGAAAAGGTTAAGAGTTTGGCATGATGTTGTGGGCTGCAGGACCCTGAACTGTGGTTTAGTGTTCAATGTTCTAAAGCCCACGTGGTTCCAGGGAGAACACAGATAGTGGTGACATTGAACCTCCGGTCACTGCTATGGAATGATGGTACGCAAATCACTACGCTACCATGCTGCTTTGACAATCCTATAAATGTTGCTTTTTTGACAAAGAAACCTGAGACCCTCTAATCATAGGAAATGTTTGTTTTTCAGGTTGTTTTGCAGTCAGGATTCTGAATTTCAAGATGAATTGACTGAGAGAAAGGAGAGTGGCGCCTGTAACATCAGCCACTTAAAGACTCTGGTGAACTTCTATCTGGAGAGTGAGGTGGGATTAACATTTGGCCGTATTATAGGATTAAGTATCATACTGGGGAAAGGATTGAGAGTCACGTCTACTGAAGTGTGAGTTGTGTTGATTGCGATGCCATCTCTACCTACAGAACGGAACTGGAATTAGAATTGGTGTATTGTTATACCATGTCCGAAACGCAGTGAAAAGCTTATCTTGTATTCTGCTCATACAGATGACATGAATACACAGCACACGGGTAGGACAAGGTAAAACAATAACAATGCTGAGTAAAATATAACAGTCGCAGAGCAAGTGCAGTTCAGGTAAACAATAAGGTGCAACATCATAATGAGATCGTGAGGTCAGGAGTCTATCGAGGGAACCTTTCAATTGTCTTATAATAGTGGGGTAGAAGAGTTCTTGAGCCAAGTGGTGCATGTTTTCAGGCTTTTGTACCTTCTGCCCAGTGGAAGAGGGGAGAAAAGAGAAGTGGGACCTTTGATTCTGTTGGCTGCTTTACTGAGGCACTGTAAATGAGTGGGATTTAAAGAATTGATAGATAGTGCTGTATAACACACGCCTACAAAATTCTTGGTACATGCCATCTTGGACAGGTGTGCCGTAGATTCGTCTTATGGGGTCCTGCTTTAAGGACAAGGTCTCAGTTTGAAGATCACACCCGTAAACTCCTTGTTACCATGTATTCCCTTCAGGGGTACACCCATTCAGCCTACCTCGTCGACAGCCTCTGGGATCACTCAGCGTTCCTACTGAAGGACTGGGAGTCCATGACGGCGATACTGTTGAAAGATGGCAGTGTGGGAGAGAAAGGTGAGGAAGTTGTGTAAGGGCCAGTTCTCAGGTCATTGCGGTCGTTCCGAAAGCATTGTTACTCTTGAGGTTCTGCTGTCTTCCAGGTTTCTCTAACCTACAGAAGAAGGGGCTGGTGGAGATCATGCTGAGCTCGATCCGGCAGGCGGCAGATGGCCTCCCTCCTGGTGGCAGGTGCTTGGGAAAGAAGGTTAGTCTCTTCAGAACCCGAATAGAATTATCATCACTGACGCATACCGTGACGTTTATTGTTTTGTGGTAGCACTACAGTGTAAGACATAAAAGAATGACTGTGAATTGCAATATAAAAAAATAAATAGTACCGAAGATGAATAGTGACCATGGGTCATGGACTGTTCAGAAATCTGATGGTAGAGGAGAAGCTGTTTCTGAAACATGGAGTGTGGGTGTTCAGGCTCCTGTACCTCCTCTCTGATAGGAGTAACGAGCAGAGGGCTGGTCTCGGCTGGTGAAGGTTCCTAATGGTGGATGGTGGATGCTGCCTTCCTTTTGAAATGTATAGGTGGTGGAGATGGAGCTGGCTGAGTCTCCAGCCTCTGTGCTTTGGAGCCTCTATACCATGTGGTTATGCAAGCAGTCAGAATTCTCTTCACGGTACATCTGTAGAAATTTGCAACAGTCTTTGGTGACAAACCAAATCTCCTGGAACTCCTAATGAAGTAGAGCCCCCACTGTGATTGCATTAATATGTTTGGCCCAAGGTGGATACAGGTTTTCCCCGCTATCCAAAGGTAGAGAGTTCCTTTGAAACCAGTCGTAAGCCGAAATGTCGTAAAGCGAAGAAGCAATTTCCATTAATTTATATGGGAAAAATTCTTGAGAGTTCCCAGACCCAAAAAATAACCTCCCAAATCATACCAAATAGTCCATAAAACCTAAAATAACACTAACATATAGTAAAAGCTGGAAAGATATGATAAAGACACAGCTATATAAAGTAGAAATATTGTATGTATGGCGTAGTTTCACTTATCAAAATAGGGAAGACAGAGAGCCAAAATCGATTTGGAGAAAAAAAAATCACCACGTACACGCATGCGAGGCACAACTGCCTGCACAAGGCTTCACGGTCATGGTAGTCTTTCCCAGGGTAAACACACGTATAAAGAGGGTGTCTTTTTTTCGTAAAAGCGAAAATCCTCTTTGATTATCGAAAACAGGCACTAATGTAGGTCTTTCGTAACAGCGAGCTATCGTAAAGCGAACGTTCGAAAAATGGGGGCCACCTGTAGTCCAAGATGTTGAAGCCCAGGAATCTGTGGGGCCAAAAGGTCTCTCTATTCCGTGAGAAGTTGTTCCTACACATATTTTAAGTAACTGCTTCCTAATCTTGCAACAATGTTCCCTAATTTGAGGCTCTCCCAGTAGTGGAAATAATCTCAGTATCTACTGTGTCAAGTTCCTGTAGATTTCTACCTCTTTCAATAACATCACCTTCCTAAACGCTAATGAATACTGATACATCTTTTTTAGATCTTCATCATAAAACAACTTCCTCATCCTAAGAATTAGCCTGGTGATCAGTTTAGTTCAGTTTAGCACTGTGTCTTTCGTTGACTGAAGGTTACAGAGCCAGTCCTCACTCCCCGATCAAAATCGCACCAAATAGCAATAAAAAAAAGAAACATAAAACATAAACCGTCATAAGCAACACACACAAAATACTTGATGAACTCAGCAGACCAGGCAACAGTTATGGAAAGGAGTAAACAGTCGACGTTTCAGGAAACGCACACAAAATGCTGGTGGAACGTAGCAAGACAGGCAGCATCTATAGGGAGAAGTACAGTCGACGTTTCGGGCCGAGACCCTTCGTCAGGACCCTTGAATTTCCAGCATCTGCAGATTTCCTCGTGTTGATGTTTCAGGAAGGTAGGCAGAGTGGGTGGCGTGGCTCTGCTGGTAAAGAATGGCATCAAATTACTGGATGTGACAGAGGATCAGAAGATGTTGAATCCTTGCGGGTTGAGCTAAGAAACTGCAAGGATAAAAAGACCCTGGTGGCAGTTATATGCAGGCCTCCAAACAGTAGCTAGGATGTGGATTACAGAATACAACGGGGAATAGAAAAAGGCAAGTCAAAAGGACAATGTTATGATAGTCATGGCAGATTTTAACATGCAAGTAGATTGGGAAAATCAAGTTCATAATGGATCTGAAAAGAGTGAATTTGTTGAATGCCTCTGAGATGGATTTTTAGAACAGTTTGTCATTGAGCCTACCAGGGGATCAGCTAAACCGGTTTTGGTGTTATTTAATGAACTGGAGGCGATTAGCGAGCATAAGGTAAAGGAACCCTTAGGAGGCAGTGATTACAATATGATTGAGTTCAACTTGAAATTTGATAGGCAGAAAGTAAAGTCTGATGCAGCAGTATTTCAGTGGAGTAAAGGAAATTACAGTGGTATGAGAGAGGAGTTGGCCAAAGTAAATTGGAAGGAAATGTTGGTAAGGCTGACAACAGAGCAACAATGACTTGAGTTCCTGGGGAAAATGAAGAAGGTGCAGGATAGATGTATTCCAAAAACAAAGATATACTCTGAAGGCAAACTAG
The DNA here is from genome assembly GCF_048418815.1 of Hemitrygon akajei. Lineage (NCBI taxonomy): Eukaryota > Metazoa > Chordata > Chondrichthyes > Myliobatiformes > Dasyatidae > Hemitrygon > Hemitrygon akajei. Next base: position 181,887,738 of record NC_133127.1, read on the forward strand.
TACAACCGTGGCTGACAAGCAAAGTCAAATCTAATGTAAAAGCAAAAGAGAGTGCATACAACAGAGCAAAAATTAATGAGAAGACAGAGGATTGGGAAACTTTTATAAACCTACAGAAAGCACAAAAAAATCATTGGGAAGGAAAAGATGAAATATTAAAGCAAACTAGCAAACAATATCAAGGTGGATAAAAAAAAAGCTTTTTCAAGTAAATAAAAAATAAAAGACAGCTGAGAGTGGATATAGGAATGCTAGAAAATGAGGCTGGAGAAATAATAACGGGGACAAGGAGATGGCAGATGAACTAAATGAGTATTGTGCATCAGTCTTCACTGTGGAAAACACTAGCAGTGTGCCAGATGTTGAAGGGTGTGAGGGAAGAGAAGTGAGTGCAGTTACTATTACAAGGGAGAAGGCGCTCAAAAAGCTGAAAGACCCAAGGTTACATAAGTCATCTGGACCAGGTGAACTGCACCCTCGGGTTCTGAAAGAGGTAGCGGTAGAGATTGTGGAGGTATTAATAATGATCTTTCAAAAATAATTAGACTCTGGCATGATTCCGGAGAACAGGAAAATTGCAAATGTCACTTTACTCTTTAAGAAAGGAGGAAGGCAACAGAAAGGAAATTATAGACCAGTTTGCCTGACCCCAGTGACTGGGAAGATGATGGAGTCAGTTGTTAAGTATGAGGTTATGGAGTACTTGGTGATGCAGGACAATATACGACAAAGTCAGCATGGTTTCCTTAAGGGAAAATCTTGCTTGACGAACCTGTTGGAATTCTTTGAGGAGATTATAAGTAGGATAGATAAGGGGATGCAGTGGATGTTGTATATTTGGATTTTCAGAAGGCCTTTGACAAGGTTACAAGTTAACAGCCCATGGTATTACAGGAAGGTTACTGGCAAGATTAGAGCATTGGCTGATTGGTAGGAGGCAGTGAGTGGGAATAAAAGGATCCTTTTCTGGTTGGCTGCCAGTGACTAGTGGTGTTCCGCAGGGGTTGGTGTTAGGGCCGCTTATTTTTATGCTGTATATCAATGATGGCTTTGTTGTAGATGAAATGAAGATTGGTGGAGAAGCACATGGTGTTGAGGAAACAGGAAGGCTGCAGAAGGACAGACATTAGGAGAATGGGCAAGAAAGTGGCAAATTAAATACAATGTTGGAAAATGCATGGTCATGCACTTTGGCAAATCTGAGATGCAAAGGGACTTGGGAATCCTTGTGCAGATTCCCTAAGCGTTAACTTGCAGGATTAGTTGGTGGTGAAGAAGGCAAATATAATCATTTCAAGAGGTCCAGATTATAAGAGCAGGGATGTGATGCTGAGACTTTATAAAGCACTGGTGAGGTCTCCCCTTGAGTATTGTGAACAGTTTTGGTCTCCTTATCTGAGAAAAGATCTTCTGGCATTGGGCAAGGTTCAGAGGAGGTTCACAAGGACGATTCCGGGAATGAAAGGGTTATCATATGAGGAACTTTTGGTGGCTCTGGGTCTGTACTCACTGGAATTTAGAAGGATGAGGGGGAATCTCATTGAAACTTTTCGAATGTTGAAAGGTCTAGATAGAGTAGATGTGGAGAGGACGTTTCCCAAGGTGGGAGAGTCTAGGACTGGAAGACATAACCTCAGGATAGAGGGGCATTCATAAACAGAGATGCAGAGAAATCTCTTTAGCCAGAGGGTGGTGAATTTGTGGAATTTGTTACCACAGGGAACAGTGGAGGCCAGGTCGTTGGGTGTATTTAAAGCAGAGATGTATAGGTTCTTGATTGGCCATGGCATCAGAGTTTACGGGCAGAAGGTGGAGAGTGGGGCTGAGAAGGGGGAAGAAAGGATCAGCCATGATTGAATGGTCGAGCAGACCGGATGGGCCAAATGTGCGAAATTTGCTGCTATGTCTTAAGGTCTATGGTCTTATGGAAACCCTTCATCAGCGTCCTGATGAAGCTTCAGCCCAAAATGTCGACTATTTACTGTTTACCATAGACGCTGCCTGGCCTGCTGAGTTCCTCCAGCATTTTGTGTGTTTTGCTTTGGATTTTCAGCATCTGCAGATTTTCTCGTGTTTGTATCTCATCATAACATGAACTACAGAGTCCAATCCACAAACCACATTGGGTAAACCTTGCCCAAGGCCCAAGACTCTGACACCATCCTCTGACAGCACCGAGTGAGAGGCAGAGAGAGAGAGATGGTGATTTTTATAAATGACCTGGATGAGGAAGTGGAGGGATGGGTTAGTAAGTTTGCTGATGACACAAAGGTTGGGGGTGTTGTGGATAGTGTGGAGGACTGACAGAGGTTACAGCGGGACATTGATAGGATGCAAAACTGTGCTGAGAAGTGGCAGATAGAGTTTAACCCAGATAAGTGTGAAGTGGTTCATTTTGGTAGGTCAAATATGATGGCAAAATACAGTATTAATGGTAAGACTCTGTGCCCCCAATCCAGGCAAAATCCTTGTAAATCTCCCTTGCACCCTTTCTATGGTTTCCACATCCTTCCTGTAGTGAGGTGACCAGAACTGAGCACAGTACTCCAAGTGGGGTCTGACCAGGGTCCTATATAGCTGCAACATTACCTCTTGGCTCTTAAATTCAATCCCACGATTGACGAAGACCAATGCACAGTATGCCTTCTTAACCACAGAGTCAACCTGCGTAGCAGCTTTGAGAATCCTACGGACTTGGACCCCTAGATCCCTCTGATCCTCCACACTGCCAAGAGTGGAAAGTGTGTGGATTGCACTGCCATGAGTGGTGATAGAGTTAGATATATTAGGGACCCTTAAGTGACTCTTAGATAGGCACATCGATGAAAGAATAGTGGAGGGAAATGCTAGGTTGATCTTGGAATAGGTATAATGGTTGGCACAATATCATGGACTGAAGGGCTGAACTGTTCTATGTTCTATTCAAATCAATTCAATTCATGTTTAATTGTCATTCAACCATATTTGAATACAGGCAATCAAGACAGTGCTACTCTGGGGCCAAGGTGCAAAACACAGACCCATCAGTCACACACAGCACAAAGCATGCACAAGGCAGCAAGCACATGTAAGATACAGTACCATTAAAAAACAGCTTGTTGTCTGCTGAGCGAACACCAGGGGGCAGCACAGACCCCAGCCTGGATGCCGCATCACAGCGCCCCCCGGTGGAGCACACCAGATCCGACGGCTCTCTCCTCGTGACTGTGAACAGGCATACTCCACGCATCTGTATTCTTTCTCTGTTTAGACAACTCCTGCTACAATGATAATTAATGAGGATCTGTTGTCTACTTTAGGTTCAGATGGTAAAGGAGAGGAAGTCCCAGACGGACGATCGAGCAAAGCTCACGGAACATTTCATTGTGGCACTTCCACAGCTGCTGGCTAAGGTTTGTGTGGAGGCCGCACCTCATTTCCACACAGAGGGCAGTGTGTATATGACATGAGATAGGCAGTGCTTGAGTCAGACACAACAGCATCATTTAAGAATGGGTACATGGAAGGGCGGAGCTTAAGGGAATATGGGGTCGAATGCAGGAATTAGGGACTAACTGTGTGGGTGCCATGATCAGCATAGATTGGATAGGCTGAATGGCCTGTGTCTGTGCTGTGACTCTATTTTGGTTCAGAGGGCAGACTGGCCCCTAGCCTGCTGAGTCTATGCCAATTGTCGAGGTCAGAGGGCATGCAGCCAGTTATTTCTTCATAGGCCCAGAGCCTTAGTCATAGTGTTATACAACATGGGAACAGGGCCTTCGTTCATGCTGACCAAAGTGTCTATCTAAGCTGGTTTCATTTGTCACATTTGTCCCATATCCCTCTAAACAATAGGGACTGGGGGGAAAGGTATTGTCTAGGACCAGAGGGCAAGACCTCCAAATAGAAGTATGTCTCTTTAGAACAGAGATGAGGAGAAATTCCTTTAGCCAGAGTGTGGTGAATCTGTAGAAATCCCTGCCACAGGTGGCTGGGAAGGCCAAGTCATTATCTTTAAAGCGGAGGTTGATTGGTTCTTGATTAGTAAGGGCATCAAAGGTTACAGGGTGCAGGCAGGAGAATGGGGTCAGGAGGGATAATAGATCAGCCATGATGAAATGGCCTAATTCTGCTCCTATGTCGTATAGTCAAATGTGGCTGTTGTATCAGCCTCAGCCACTTTCTCTGGCAACTCATTCCATATATGAACCTCTGCACGAGCAAGTTACCCTTCAGGCTCCTTTCAAATCTTTCTCTTCTCATCTTAAACCTTTGCCTGCTTGTTCTTGTTTCCCTGTCCCTAGGAGAAAGGGTTGCGGACAGTCACCTTACCTGTGCCCTCAGGATCTTATGCACCTCTATAAGGTTGCCCCTACATTCCAAGGAATGAAGTTCTAGCCTGCCCACCCTTTCCCTATACCTCCTGCCTCTGAGGCCTGTCAGAGTACCCAAGAGAAGAAACAACGCTTGACCCTAGTGTCTTCAGAACGTGGGGAGTGGGGCAGTGGAAACCAAACTGTGTGATAGAGATGGACGAATCTATGAGACTGATTGATTAGTATCTATGAGAATCTTTGAGATCTATGAGGCTGTTGGAGCCTGTTGCAACCTAGAATCTGATTTTGTGTACGTTAATTTTGCAGTATTCAGCTGACGGGGAGAAAGCAATTAAGCTCAACCTTCTACAAATACCCCAGTATTTTGATCTGGAGGTCTACAGTACAGTGCAAATGGAAAAGGTGAGCCCACTGCGTTATTCAAGCCACACCGCACGGAAACAGGGTATTTTCTCCCACCAAATCTGCATCCACCAGCAACCTCCCCCAAGGGGGAAGCAGATTCGCAGATTCATTAACTGACACTGATTATGAGTAAGCTCGTTAACTATTTATTTACAATTCAAATGGTGAAACACTCAACCAAACATCTAAGTCAAACAGGTACTTATCTAAGTCCCCAAAGTTACCAGACCACGACACTAAATATTTAATGACTCTTCAAGCTACACTTGGTTGCAAATTCTTAACTAAACTGAGCGGCCGAATCGGCAGGACAAAACAGACATTAAATATACAGACGGTGGCAAGTACTGATCTCGAGTGTGTACATGGGCATTCTGCACTAAAGCATATCCTCCACTGTTTACCGCCTCCATGAAACACATCTACTTGGTCCACAGCGACCTCAGACATGGTTACTGCGTACTGGACTTAAGCACCATCGGCGCCAGAATTGAGCAGAGGAGCTGCCGTGCTCCTTACACAGGCCAGTCCCCGCCTCCCACTGTGGAGTGACTTTCCATGAGCAGGCAAGTTAAGACACTTTAGTCCAACACAACCCCACACTAATCTACTGCTTTACAAGGCCATCGAGTCATTCACCACTGAAGTAGGCCCTTCAGCCCACTACGTCCACACCAACTTTCACCCATCCATTTTCATTCACGAACCCCATTTTAATCTCTCTATATTCCCTTCAATTTCCCCTAAATTCTGCCAATCACAGGGCAGTTTATAGTGGCCAATTAACCTACTCAAGAGAACACCCACAGTGTCGCAAGGAGAACGTGCAAACTCCATATAGGTGACACCGGAGGTCAGGAATGAATCATCTGGGAGAACCATATCTTCTTCATTAACAAAAATGCTCAACAGTGGATGTATTTCTTGAGGCAAGTGGTAAAATTCCATCTCCCCAGAACATACTGGTGCAATTCTACACTGCCAACATAGAGAGCATCCTCACATCAGCCAGTACTGTCTGGCTTAGCGCAGCATCCTCGAACTCCAGCGAACCATCAGGCAGCACTTCTGCTGGCTGTTTCACTTACTTGCCACTGAAGAACAATAAAATTGTCAAAGCAATGAAGATTTATCTAGGAGCATCGAGGAGACGTGGACACTAGAAGTCAAGTTTAGAACACAGAACATAGCAGAGCACAGTACAGCCCTTTGGCCCACAATCTCGTGGCAACCTTTCGCCCTACTCCAAGATCAGCCTAATGCATAGCCCTACTTTTCTCTTTTGCCCATGTTCCTATTTAAGAGCCTCTAAAATGTCCCTAATGTATCTGCTTGGGTGGCAGTTTGGAGATTTGTCTCTACTAAAGGAGGTTACGGCACTCCTTCCCTCTGGTAGCCTGCAGGTCACCCTTGGACAAGGTGTAGCACCTGCTTAGCCCCCCAATCAGAGTCCTGTAAAGCCACGGGAGCAGGTGGTGAATGGTTGCATGAGCAGCTGGTGCATATCACAAGTCCTGGTTTTGCGACCACTGACACCAGGCAGACAATCTCTGAAGAGTATTGATAATGGCTGGGGTCACCCGTCTTGTAAAGACACTGCCCAGAAGAAGGCAATGGCAAACCACTTCTGTAGAAAAATTTGCCGAGAACAACCATGGTCAAAGACCGTGGTTGCTGACGTCGTATGACACGACACATAATGGTGATGATGAATGTATCTGCCTCTACCAGCCATCCCTAGTAGCCATTCCACGCACCTACCACTCTGTGTGTGTGTAAAAAAAATAAACTGCTCCTGACATCGCACCCCCCCATACTTCCCTCTAATCACTTTAGAATTATGCTCTCTCATACATAATAGCCATTGCCTCCCTGGGGAAAAGTTGCTGGCTAACTATCCACTCAATCTATGCCTCTTATCAACTTACACACCTCTATCAAGTTGCCTCTCGTCCTCCTTCACTGCAACAAGAAAAGCCCTAGTTTACTCAATCTGTCCTCATAAGACATGCTCTCCAATCCAGGCAGCATCCTGGGAGTTAATTTACAGATTCAGGAACAGTTTACATTTCTATCAGTACTCTCACCCTGTTGGCCATTTGCCAGTATTGGGAAGCTGGGGTTTCGATGACAGAAATTTTCCAGAAACTGACAGAGAGTAAGAATTTACACAATATTGCACATTATGGAATAATTTATGTCTCGATAATAGCAGGTGCTATTCAGCTTATCATTACTGTGGCAAATTGCTTCCAGTAAAGATTGCGCCACTGAATGCGTGCAGCAGCTCACTGGTAGTTAAAAAGATAAGATATCTAACTAAAAACATCACCGATATCACCTTTTCTGAGGTAAGTTATGTTAGGTTGTGAAATTGGATCACTGTTGCTGTCGAGAGGAGAGGCTGGGGCAGAGGAAATTTGATGCCCGTACATCTGGCCCGGATGCGAGGTTGGATCGTTTTGGGCACCGAGCTGATTTGAAGAGCTTGGGAGCGGCTTTGGGCTGGGTGGTGAAATCAGTCGCTGGGCGGCATGGTCTAGGCCCCAAGCCCTTCACAGCGGCCGGGTCCTCGTGCGAAGTAGGATATCGCTGTTCAGACAATCTAAACGCCGGCTCAGATGGGAGGCAAGAGCCGTTTTCGCTCGCTTTCCGTGATGTTCACTCTTCTCTCCAGGGGATTGGAGTCTTTTGCTCGTCTGCTTTTTGGTCAATTTAAACGCCTGTCCAGATGGACTGAAAAGGCAAGGTGCCAGGATCTGAGGTGAGAACCGATTTCACCTGCTCTCCATGATGGTCACTCCTCTTTCCATGGCGCTGAGGCTATGAAGACTGCCCTGGCTGCCGTGCTCCGTGCCCACTAATATGATGAACTGATAAGTGAGGCTTTGGGCCTACTCCAGGCTGCTCTGGGATTCAGATCTGAGGATTCAGTTTGGCTTGGAATGCTGTTGTTTGCTTCGATTGTTTGCGTGATTTGCATTTTTTTCTTTCTCTTGCACATTGTATGTTGGAGATCTTTTTTTTCCTTTAATTGGGTTCTTTCAGGTTCCATGCTTTGTAGCTACCTGTAAGCAAACAGATATCAAGGTTGTATAATTTATACATTCTTTGATAATAAATGTACTTTGAATCTTTGGAAAATTAATCTAGATCAAGGAAATATGGGTGTTTGGTTTTGGAATTCCATTGCTCTTCTCACGGTGTTTTCTTCGTTTTTGGAATTGGCAGCATTTGGGTACCCTGCTGAAGCAGATAAAGGAGATAGTGGAACAGGAGACAGGCTCTGAAGTTCTGGAGTTCTGTTCGAAGGCGTACCTCTTCCTTAGCAAGGAGGAGCTGGCTGCTCACGAACAAGTAGAACAAGCAAAGAGTCAGTTATTCGACCAGCTTGTGGGGAAGTTCAACCGGCTGCTGAAAGACTTTCTTCACAAGGTGAGATCTTTATATTTTTTCTCCTTTTAATTAAGGAATTGTTTGCATTTATATATCACCTAGTGAAACAAATTTTTCAATGAAGCCAAACTTGGAAATGGGGTAGAGTGCGACATACTGTATCTGATTCTGTGATGATGCTCACTTTCCAGGGCCCGAGAAGCTTATTGCTAAACTTGGCCTTCTAGCACAGCTGCAAGACCTTTCTGAAGGTCAGAGTTATTGGTGATAGAATTAAAATTTGATTCTTCGTTCAGCTTTTTTTTTGTTAAGAACATCCCCAGTCCTTAATGTTAAGTTGCAAGCAGCAATCAGTTTGAAGTTGGAGGCACATTTTTGCAGGGCCACGAGACTTGTCTCCATTAGCTGAAGGCTAGACAGTGGGGTTACGTTGCTTAGCAGGTCAAACCTGGTTACAAGTAGGGATGTTTGTGTACATGGTGTCATGCATCACAGCATTCATTGTGAATGTTTGGGATCTCTTTTGCCAGAGGCTTTTAAGACCATCTGTGCAAGTTACTTTGCCCCAGCAAAGGTATCTAGAAAACATCACATGCAGATGATGTTATCTAGTAGAAACTAGTATTGGAATGATGGGAAATTGTCAGGAATGTCAAGGAGAATAACAGAGAGATGGGTTACAAAAGGAGGATCTAGGACTTATTCCACAACCTTTGTTTTCTGCGATGGATGACTCATTCGTCTGCAACTCATTGGTATGTTTTTCCAGTTTGTAAGAACTGTATCTCTGTTTGTGAATCCTTTGTATTTTGTAATTTGCATATCTTTTATAAATTGGGAATTCTCTGTGATTGTTAATCGTGTGTTATGAATTATTTGTCTGAATTTAAAATAAACTGTGTTTGAACTACTTCATTAGTTGGAAGTATCTCCTCCTTATTAGAGCAGGAAGGGCACACCACTGAAGCAAAGGGTACTGGCTCCTCAGCATCGCCACCGAGGCTAGACAGGGAAGTAAACTAGTCCTTAAGGAGTAGGGAGATATAGTATAACCTTCCTATAATGAGTGTACCCATTGATATCTACTATATATTGGATGGGGTTTAAAATCTTCGTTTGAGTTTAGGGCTTTGCAGACAGGAACCCAATACCATCATAAAACTTGTACTTCTTGGTATTGAGATGTTCTTGCATGGGTCTCTAACAGCTTTTCAAAGATTCTATAAAAGATTTGTTAGGTTAGGTCAGATTAGTTTCTCATCATATACAATAGGATGCAAGATGATTACTTGCTCTTGTAAAGATCACGCGGGCAGCAGTGAATATTGTATCGTCAGCAGTTCTGAGGCTCATATCTATGAAAGGATATGCTGGCATTGGAGAGGATTCAGGAATGAAAGGGTTAATGTAAGCGGAGCGTTTGCTGGGCTTGTACTTGCTGCAGTTTAGAAGAATGAGGGGAAAACCTTCTGAATATTGAAAAGCCTAAATGGAGTGGACAGAAAGAAAATATTTCCGGGGGCGGGGGGGAGAGTCCAGGACCAGAGGGCACAGCCTCAGAATACAAGGACATCCCTTTGAAACAGAGATGAGGAGGAATTTCTTTAGCCAGATGGTGGTGAATCTGTGGAAATTATTGCTACAGAGGGCTGTGGAGGCCAAATCATTGGGGATATTTAAAATGAAGACTGACAGGTACTTGATTATTCAGGATATTATAGGTTACAGGGAGAAGGCAGAAGAATAGTGTTGAGAGGGGAAATAAATCATCCATGATAGAATAGCGGAGCAGGCTCGATGGGCCAAATGCCATAATTCTGCTCCTATGAATTATGGCCTTATGATAATAATAAATACAGTGATGAACACAGAAATGGAGTGGTGCAAATGTTGCAATGCAAAGTAAAAGTGACAACAGTGAAATAAATGAGAGGTCGAGTTAAGAATATGAGAATGTGGCAGCACTGCCAGGAAGAAGTGAAAACGGTGGTTGATCCGGGAGTCTAGTGGGGAAGAACGGCTGTTCCAGGCTTTCGAGCTCTTGTGTCTTCAAGAAGATAGAAGAGAGAAAAGCGAACGGCCAGTGTTGCGTGATCAGAGTCAGGTTTATTGTCACTGACTTAAGTCATAAAATGTATTATTTTGTGGGAGCTGGACAGTGCAAGACATAAAAAATATTATAAGTTACAATCTAAACATAAATAAATAGTGCAAAAGAGGAGTAGTGACGCAGTGCTCATGGGTTGATGGACCATTTAGAAATCTGATGGCAGAGGGAAAGAAGCTGTTCCTAAATGTGGGCCTTCAGGCTGCTGTAGCTCTGTGTTGTTGGTAGGAATGAGGAGAGGGCATGTCCTGGATGGTACTTTGTGATGGATGCTGCCTTCTCAACGCACCATCTTTGGAAGATGTCCACGATGGAGGTGAGGCTTGTGCCCGTGAAAGAGCTGGTAGAGTCTACAACCTTTTGAAGCATCTATAGCAGTGATGATGCAAGCAGTCAGAATTGTATCTGTAGAAATTTGCTACAGGCATTGATCATGTGGATAGTCAGAGACTTTTTCTCAGGGCTGAAATAGTTGCCACAAGAGGACACAGGTTTAAAGTGCTGGGGAGTAGGTACAGAGGAGATGTCAGGGGTAAGTTTTTTAATCAGAGAGTGGTGAGTGCGTGGAATGGGCTGCCAGCAACGGTGGTGGAGGCGGATACGATAGGGTCTTTTAAGAGACTTTTGGATAGGTACATGGAGCTTAGAAAAATAGAGGGCTATGGGGAAGTCTAGTAATTTCTAAGGTAAGGACGTGTTCGGCACAGCTTTGTGGGCTGAAGGGCCTGTATTGTGCTGTAGGTTTTCTATGTTTCTAGTGTCTGAGGTGTACTGATTCTCCTCAAACTCCTAACGAAGTATAGCCACTGCCATGCCTTCGTCGTAATTGCTTTTGTGTGCAGGGCCCAGGCAGATCCTCTGAGATGTTGAGTGTGTTTGCTTTGAGAACCTGGCTCTACAAGCTGGAAAAAACTCCAACCTACAGGGGGCAGTGTGATATCTGAATGCTCAGTTAACCTTGTCCCTTGATGGTTTGTACGTCAGTTTGTATTTGGCTACAACATTAGATTAATTCCCAGTCACACAGAAAGTTGGGGGCACTTACCCAATGGTACCACTTTTGACTTTTATAGCTCCTTATTTGTGATTTATTGTGCCACAGGGAGACCGGTTCAACGAGACTGAATCTTACCAAATGTGGTCAACGTTGAAGAGAATAACTACCTTCCATAAGTAAGTGAGACCTTTGCAGTAATGGACTGAAATTTAGTTTGTAAATTGACAATGGAGACATGGAGATCACCACTTACTGTTGAAATATACACACCATGGACACTTTAGCAGGTGCCTCCTTTACCTAATAAAGTGGCCACTGAGTGTATATTCATGGTCTTCTGCTGCTATAGCCCATCCTCTTCAAGGTTTGATGTGTTGTGTGTGCAGAGATGTTCTGCAGCACGTCACTGTTGTAATGTGTGATTATTCCAGTTACTTTCACCTTCCTGTCAGCTTGAAACAGTTTGACCATTATCCTCTGCCCTCTCTCATTAACAAGGCAATTTCACCCACAGAACTGCCACTCACAAGATGTTTCTTTGTTTCTTGCACTATTTTCTGTAAACACTGGAGACTGTTGTGTGTGAAAATCTCAGGAGATCAGCAATTTCTGAGATACTCAAACCACCCCATCTGGCACCGAGTTGAAGTCACTTGTATCACATTTCTTCCCCATTCTGATGGTTGGTCTGAACAACAACAATCTCTTGACTGTGTCTGCATGTTTTTAGGGATTGAGTTGCTGCCATATGATTGGCTGATTAGATATTTGCATTAACGAGCAGGTGCCCCTAAAAAAGTGGCCACTGAACATAGAGCTCATTTTGGTTTCCCACATTATAGAAAAATGATATGGAAGACTCCAGTAAAAAATGCTCTCTATTTGACGAGAAGCCCAATTCAGTATTAGTGTGCATTGTCATTGTATACGGTGTTATACAGCCTCCACCTTTCCAATTTTTGGTAAATTTTCCAACAGTATGCTGCTTTCTATTCCTGCAGCCATTTATGACAGAACCAGATTTGCACCTAAACACACACACGCACACAAAGCTGAAGGAACAGCAGGTCAGGCAGTATCTGGAGTGGAGTAAACAGTTGACATTTCTGGCTGAGACCCTTCATCAAGACTGTAAGGGAAGAGGGAAGAAGCCAGAATAAGAAGTTGGGAGGAGGGAAAGGAGTACAAACCAGATGGTGATAGGTGTAGAGGTGAAGGCAGGTGAGGGGGAAGGTAAATAGGTGGTGGGGTGAAGGGGATGGAGATGAGGTCAGAAGCTGGATGATGACAGGAGAAGCCAAGTGAGAGGGAAAGTGGGGTTGAAGTGAGAAGCTGGGAAGCGATAGGTGAAAAAGGTAAAAAGCTGAGGAAGAAGGAATCTGGAGGGAGACTAGACTGGACCCTGGGAGAAAGGGAAGGGCACCAGTAGGAGGGGATGGGCAGATGAGGAGAAGCAAGAAGGTGAGAGGATAGCCAGAACTGGGAATGGAAAAGTACAGAAGGGGGAGGGGGAGAAATTAGTGGAAGCTTTGTTTTGATTTACTGGGGCTTGAAGATTTGAGTAACAAGGAGGGGCTGGATAAGCTGGAACCTTTTTTTTCTGGAGGATAGAAAACTGAAGGGTGACCTTGGAGACGTGCGTAAAATCATGAGGGGCACAGATAAGGTGGATGGTCCCAGTCTTTTCCCCGGGTAGAGGCATCCATAACTAGAGAGCGTCGCTTTAAGGTGAGGGTGGTGGGAGATCTAAGGGGGACTTGAGGGGCAACTTTTCACACAGATCGTTCAAAGTTCAAAGAAAATTTATTATCAGAGTACATATATACTACCCTGAGATTCATTTTTTGCAGGCATTCGCAGTAGAACAAAACATGTAATAGAAACAATAAAAAGCTGCACACAAAATCTGACAAGCAGCAAAGTGCAGAAGATAATCTGTGGAAATACAAGAAAAACACAAATAATAAATAAATAAATAAATAGTAAGCTAATAATCCTGAGAGCATGAGTTGTAGAGTCCTTGAAAGTGAGTCTGTAGGTTGTTGAATCAGTTCAGGGTTGAGGTGAGTGAAGTTATCCACGCTGGTTCAGGGGCCTACTTTCAGGCTTTTCTATCCTCTGTCTGACGGGAGGGGAGCGAAGAGAGACTGTTCGGAGCGGGTGGGGTCTTTACGTTGACTGCTTCGTTGAGGCAGTGAGAAGTCTAGACAGCGGATATAGAGGGCAGGTTGGTTTCTGTGATGTGCTGAGCTGCGTCTACGACTCTCTGCAGTTTCTTGCGGTGTCGGGCCGGAAGTCATTGTTGATCAGCAGGTCAGGCTGCATCTGTGGGGAGAGAAACAGAGTTAACATTTCAGATCTAAAGTGTTCTGATGATGCACCTTCCGCCTGAAAAAATTGATTCCATTCCTCTTCCCACAGATTAGAGATGAGCTTTATTCGTAATATGCACATCAAAATATTGAATCCTACAGTGGAATGTGTTGCTTATGTCAATGACCAACACAGTCTGAGGGTGTACCTGCCAGTGACGCAGTCTTTCAGTGTCAACGTAGGAGGCGCTGTAAAGCTTTACGCTCCATGCTGTGTTACTTTGCTGCCCCGAACTGCTAAATCTTCCCGGCATGCCCTGCTTGAGGTTTCCACCATCTGCAGTTTCATTTGATCTTCAAAAGTACATTTTCTTCCTGACCTGAGTTCCCTCTCCCTGTTCCCTGCTTCAGTGCTCATGACATAACTCGATGGAATTTGTTAAACAGCACCTGTAAGCTGCTGAAGAGTGGGCTGGAGGACGGGAATGTCCCGGAGCCGGTGAGTCTCAACTTATTAAACTGGTAATTAGATGGCTAACTAAACTTATCCCTTCTGCCTACATAATATCGTTACCCCCCCCCCCCCAACTATCTACACATTCACGTACCTATGTAAGAGCTTGTGAAATGCCTCTATCGTTTTTGCCTCCACTGCCACCCCTACCACCACCTCTCCCTGTAAAAACTCTTACACATCTTCTGTGAACTTCCTCCTTCACACCTTAAATACATGCTCTCCAGTGCCAGACATTTTGACCCTGTGTAAAAGAAGCCAGCTGTCCGTCAATGCCTCTAATAAAATTATAAACCTCCGTCAGAGCTTCCTGTTGTGCAATACTGCACAAACCTTGAGAGTCATTTTTAAAATCTCTTTGACCATATTACAAATCACAAAAGCTTCATTGTGTCTCTCAGAACATAGAATAATACAGTGCAGTCAGGCCCTTCATCTGATGACCGTGACCTTATAGCCTACTTTATCAATCTAACCTTAACCAATCTAGACCTTATCAATCTAACCCTTCCCTCCTACATATCTTTCCATTTTTACTTTATCCATGTGCCTATCTCTTTTCATAGTCTCCAGAACCAAGTCTCACTTGGCACTGAATGAGTTAACTGAATGGTTTCATGCTGTACTTAACTACACGGCGTGGTAGCTTTACAGTACAAGTGAGCTGGGTTCAATTCCCACCGCTACCCGGAAGGAGTTTGCACATTCTGCCCGTGACCATGTGGGTTTCCTCTGGGTGCTCTGGTTTCCTCCCACAGTCCAAAGACGTACCGGTTGGTAGGTTAATTGGTCATTGCAAGTTGTCCTGTGATCAGGCTAGGATTAAATCAGGGGATTGCTGGGTGGCAAAAGGGCCTATTCCTCGCTGTATCTCAATAGATAAATAATAAATAACATTTAACGTAAAAGCCCTAATTATTTTAACTTAAAAAGGCAAAGTTTACAATGACTTTTCTCCCCCATGTTGCAGATCATTATTCAGGCAATAAAGTGTAGCTACTTTCACATCATGTGGCAACTCTCCAAAGTTTCTGAAGGCATTTCCTCTAAGGTACTGTATGTCGACTTCCTATTGTATTGCACAGTTTGTCTTCTTTTGTATATTAGTTGTTTGTCAGTCTGTGTGTAGTTTTTCATTCATTCTGTGCTATTGTGAATACCTGCAGGAAAATGAATCTCGGGGTAGCATACAGTGACGTGTATGTACTTTGATAATAAATTTACTTTGAACTTGGCCATTATTTACTCAATCCACTCAGAATGATTAACCTGTCTAAATTCATGGTCAACAGCTCACCTTTTCAATCCTTCCCTGACTACATCAGAGAATGGAGCCATTTAGGCTGTTATTCCTGTGTTAGCCCTTCCAAAGTGCTGTTCGATCAATCCCATTCCTCTGCTCTAGATTCTTCAAGCTCCACAGAGCTGTATAAAATAGGCCATTCAGCCCATTGTTTTCATGCTATACTGATCCATAGAATCAAAGACGACCTGCGGCACCAATGTTACAATAGCACCTGGTGTACAGGCTAACTATGCAGATTCTAGTCTTTCTTAGTAAAGGTGAGGAGATTTATTTTTTGGTGTGTTGTCCCTTACCACACGCCAGACAGGTTCTGGACTACATACGTTTAATCGCCACTGATACTATCTCAAAATGGTTCTTGTTTCGTGTAAGCAATACTGGTGATCAATCAGTCCTGGAAATCTCTGTCCATTAATTGTAATTAACCGTCTTAAATCTGATAACTTATTCTGAGAGAATGTCACAGACCAGTCCCCATCCCCATGTGGACTCACTTCCAGATTTCAACTAGGCTGAGCACGCTGTCCATTCTAATATTCTGCACCGGTTGTATTAACACTCAGATTACTGCAGCCCCTCTGTATGTACAGTACTGTGCAAGAGCCTTAGGCACATATAAAAACAAATCTGTAAATGATATGAAAACGTTCTAAATATCAAAAAAAAATTGCTATAAAGAGCAGTAAACAGGAACAAAAAACTAAACTAAATCAGAATTTGGTGTGACCACCCTTTGCCGTTAAAGCTGCATTGATTCTTTTCGGTACACTGTCGTGCAGTTTTTTTGAGAAAATCAGCTGGTAGGTTGTTCCAAGAATTCTGGAAAACCTGCCAGTTCTTCTTCAGACCTTGTCTGTCTCGCTTGCTTCTGTCTCTCTAGGTAATCCCAGACAGACTCAGTGATGTTGAGATAAGGGCTCTCTGAAACCATACAAAAAATCTAGGGTGTCTAAGAGTTTTGCACAGTACTGTGTATAGGACTTTTGCAGAGTGCTGTATACTGGAGCCTACCATATGAATGTTTACTCCAGTATTCCTCGCCTGGTTGTTATGGTTAGAGAGTCATTGATGTTCTTCCTTTAACGTGTGGATACAGTTCTTCATGATAGCCTGGCCAGGGTATAAGAAATCTCGACAGTGCAACTCATATCGGAAAATTATCCTTTGTCTTTGGCGTGTAAAAGTTGGCTTTGTTCTTACGCAGACCATGCAGGAGTCCGTGGGGAAGCAGATGAGGGGATTCTGTTATATTTCCAGACAGTATTTGACCAATGTCAGCGATGTTATCAGAGAGCAGGTCAGTATGGATAACAAAACCTTCAGATTTTGTGCTGTTTTTCTGAATTTTACCTGCTGTTGATAGAGAAGGAGGCCATATGGCTTGTTATGCAGGTGCTAGCTCTTTCAAGGGTCTATATGATTGGCCCCATTCCCTTGCTCTAGACTTTACAAATTTCACAGAATTGTGGAAAATAGGCCATTTGGCCCATAATTTCTATGCTACAACAATCCATAGAATAAAAGTATTAATGGATTGAAACAGGGCTTTTTGAGTTGTGTTGAAGGTCTTAACTCTTATCCATTTCCCTCTATAGATGCTGCCTGACCTGCTGAGTTCTTCTGTTGTTTTGTGTGTGTTGCTCCAGACTTCCAGCATCTGCCTTCGTTCTTGTGTTTTCAGTTTCTAAAGCACCTTTGACGTAGGTTCCCAATATTCACAAGGGTGAATGTGAGCTCCCACCAAAGGGAAGATGATCAGAGGATGAGCGTCACCCACCAGCAGTTGCTCACCAACATCGTCCATTAACCATCATTCACCAATCCTTGTCCACCAGCCACTGCTCATCAATAGTCCCTCAATCGCCATCCCCTAACCATTGCCCACTACCCATCCATTGTCATCGAGTATTGAAGGGCCGAGAGATAGAAGATGTTTCCTATCGTGGTGCAGTCTAGGACCAGAGAGCACAACCTCAGAACAGAGGGACGTCCCTGTTGAACAGAGATGAGGAGGAATTTCTTTAGCCAGAGGGTGGTGGGTCTGTGGAATGCATTGCCACAGATGGCTGTGGAGCCTAAGACATTGGGTATTTTTAAAGCTCATACAGATCAAGTACAGGGCTCATACAGGGCGCATTGCAGAGGAGCAAGGTCAAACAATAACAATGCAGATTAAAGTACAACAGCTACAGAGGAAGTGCAGTACAGGTAAACGATAAGGTCCAAGGTCATAGCCCACAAAAGGCATTGATACAACGTGGTTCCTGCCATCTCTAGCAGTCCACCAGGGGATGATTGTAATCTGTGAGGTTGATTGATGCAACAGAGGATTTAGTTCCTGACCTGCTTGGGAGTTAGTCCTTGGCTCCCTCCCACAAGGGAAAGGAATATATGAACTTTGGGCTCATGAGGAATTAACGTGTTTGCCAACTCTGTTGGACTTGTTCCTCATGATTTCATCACTTGATCTATTGCCTTCCATTTCCCCACATCCATTTTCATATCTAATAAATTAAAGTGTTCAGAGAAAATGAAAAAAAAGTCAAACACCCAGTTTCTTTAACACACGGGATTCTGCAGAAGCTGGAAATCCAGAGTTATACTTATAAAATGCCAGAGATCTCAACAGGTCAGGTGGCACCTATGGAATGGAATAAATAGTCACTGTTTCTGACCGAGATCCTTCATGCAGGTCCTGATGAAGGGTCTCAGCCCAAAGCATTGACTACTTTTTCCTTTCCACTGGTGCTGCCTGAAGTGCTGAATTCCTCCAACACGTCGTATGTGTTACCCAGTTTCGTTAAAGGCCCCTGATAATTTCTTGGGATTTTCACTGTAATCTTTAAAGGCTGGGATCTCCAAGGGAGATCTGGATAGTTGACTGTCCTGTGGCACCTTGATCAATGGGTTCTGGCTCAAATAAGTAAATATTGAAAAGTGGATCATTTGGGATGGGTTTATGGACCTTTCAGAAATCTAATGGTAGAGGGGAAGAAGCTGTTCTTAAAACAGTGAGTGTGGGTCTTCAGGCTCCTGTACCTCCTCCTTGATGGTAGCAATGAGAACCCGGCATGTCCTGGGTGGTGAGCATCCTTAATGATGGATGCTGCCTTCTTGGGGAACCCCATTTTGAAGATGTCTTCGATAGTGGGGAGGGCAGGGCCCAGAATGCTTTCCACCATCTGCCCCTCAGTGAGGGCTGATGAGCATTCTCAGTCGATGTAATTAGCATGGCCAGGGATGCTGGCAGAATCCCCCAGGTCAGAGTGTGTGCCCAGTGACTAACAATGTGTGTATTTCCAATGCCAGGCTTTCGTGATCCTCTGTGACCTCCTGCTGGTGTTCAGCCACGAGGTTCAGTCCAGTGGCGGTGACAACGTCGAGTCCTTCCCCTACGTTCCCGAGGCTTCCCTGCAGTCTGAGCTTTTGGCCTTCGTCATGGAGCACGTGTTCGTTCCCCAGGACAGCGAGAACGTCAGCAACGGCAAGTGGGGGCGGGTGGAGTTTGTAGGCTGGCACTTCGCAGGAGCTGGCGAGCCATTACAAATAACCTCTACTTTCTTAGAAGTTTGTGCAGATTTGGCATTTCATCTAAAAACTTCCAAAACAGACGTGCACAGTGGAGAGTATACTGACTGGTCGCATGGCGGCATGGTATGGAAACACCAATGTATAAGAACAGAAAAGCTTCTCAAAGGTGGTGGACACAGCCCAGTCCTTCACAGGCAAAGCCCTCCCTGCCACTGAGCACATTTACATGGAGTGCTTGCAGAAAAAGAAACAGTTTCTATCCTCAGGGACCCCACCATCCAGACCATGCTCTCCACTCGCTGTTGCCATCAGGAAGGAGGTACATAAATTTTAGGTCCCACACCACCAGATTCAGGAATAGTTATTACCCTTCACCCAACAGGCTCCTGAATCATTGTGGATAACCTAACACACCTCAAGTCTAAACTGTTTCCACAAACTATGGACTCACTGTCGAGGATCCTGCAACTCTTGTTCTCAGTATTAGTTATTTATTATCACTATTTGTTTTGTTTGTACAGTTTGTCTTCTTTTGCATATTGGTTGCTTTTCATTGATTCGATTATATTTTTTCTACTGTAAATGCCTGCAAGAAAATGAATCTCAGGGTAGAATATAATGACGTATACAGTACTGTGCAAAAGTCTTAGGCACATGTAAAAATTTCTGTAAAGCGAAGATACTTTCAAAAATAATTAAATGTTTCTAAATATCAAAAAAACACTGTAGAGCAGCAACAGTTTTTAAAAAAACTAAAATCAATATTTGGTGTGACCACCCTTTGTCTTTAAAACAACATCAATTCTCTTAGGTAGACTGTTGTGCAGTTTTATAAGCAAATTGGCTGGCAGGTTGTGCTAAGCATTTTGGAGAACTTGCCACAGTTCTTCTGTAGTCTTTGCCTGTCTCGCTTGCTTCTGTCTCTCCAGGTAATCCCAGACAGCCTCGATGACATTGAGATCAGAGCTCTGTGGAAGCCATACCATCTGAAAACATATTAAAACTCGAGGGTGTCTAAGTCTGTTTTACAGTACGCTACATACTTTGATAATACATTTACCTTGAACTTTGAACTGTGATGGAACAAGTTACCTATCGCTCTGCAGCAGGCTGTCATCCCAGGAAATGCTGAGCTTCTAATGGGATGATATTGACCATAATGTCCTTGTTCTAGATTAAGACAGGAGTTTGAGGCTTATCTGTCGTGAGTATATCTGCGTACCTTCAATTTAGGGAGCTTACATTGTACAAACCTTCAAAGACTATTTCACGGTTTGGTGTCCACGGCAAGGTCTAGCTGAAAATAAACACAAGAGATTCTGCAGATACTGGAAGTCTTGGGTAGCACACACAAAATGATAGTGGAACTCAGTACATCAGCAGAAGTAAACAGTGTATTGGAGAATCAGAGCTGGTAGTGATGATCCTGATCCTGAGGGAAGTTCTCAACTATTTATTTCCCTCCGTAGACGCTGCCTGACCTGTCGACTTCCTCCAGTGCTTTGTGTGTGTTACTTAGAGACAGGCACACATCCCACCCCCCCCACCTGGCTTCACTTGTCACCTTCCAGCCTGTTCTCCTTCCCCTCCCTCCACCTCCTGTTTCTGACTTCTTTCTCCTTTTCCAGTCCTGATGAAGGGTCTTAGCCCAAAACATTGATTCTTTATTCCTCTCCATAGACACTGCCTGACCTGCTGAGTTCCTCCAGCACTTTCTATGTGTTACTCTGGATTTCCAGTATCTGTAGAATCTCATGGTTTACCTTTAACCCCAGGACAGGCGTTCAGACTCCTGCAGGATAGTCATACCTTAGCATTTTCTTTCACCGATCAAACAAGTTGATATTGAGTTCATTGACAGTTGTTTGAGTTGCACTCATCCAGGCATGTGGAGAATAGTTTATCATGGTTTGGACTTGTGTATTCTGTTTACAGCAAAACTTGTACAAAGATTATAATTATTTCTTACTAAATTTGAAAAGACACTTGAAATGCTGCCTTGTGTAATGTGTCCAACAACCACAAGATGGCAGTCACATTCCACCTTACCCTCTGATCTCTGCCAGTTGCTGGACAAAAATTCAGAATCAAAATCAAGTTTATAATCACTGGCATACGTTGTGAAATTTGTTGTTTTCTGGCAGCAGTGCAGTGCAATACATTAAAAAATTAATAAAGTTTCGTTAAGAAATATAGTGAGCAAAACAAGAAACCAAAATAGCGAGGTTGTGTTCGTGGACTGTAGAAATCTGATGGCGGAGGGGAAAAGCTGTTCCTAAAACGATGAGTGTGAGTCTTCAGCCTCCTGTACCTCCTTCCTGATGGTAGCAATGAGAAGAGGGCATGACCTTTATGGTGAGAGTCCTTAATGATGGATGCCTCTTAAAGATGTCCTCAGCATTGCTAGGGTTGTGTCCATTATAGATCTGCAGTTCTGCATTTTTCCACAGCCGAAGAAGGTCACTTTTTCTTCCAAATATTGTGGTCCAGTGGAAGAGGTGTATTTGCATCGTGACTGTTCTTTAACTGAAATAAAAGTGGAGATGACATTCATTTAACAATGAACGCCCGCTTTGGTAGTAGACATCTTCAGCTGATTTCCCTTCATGGTACCCCTTTCGTAAGGTTTCCCTCTAATTAGACTGATCGTTAGCTCGTGGATCCCCGGGGACCTGCTGACTGGCTGCATTCACACCTTCTACACTTCGGTACCGCAGTGTGGAGTCGCGGGGTGTGGCGCAGGTCAGATGTCACAGCAGATGACCTCTTGCTTCGCCCCTGGACTTGGCACTCAGGTTAGTGGCTGGATACACACCCCCTCTGATCTCTGGCCTTTATGCTGGGCAAGGCTGGGGCATCAGACACGGGTTCATTCATTGCAACTGCTGGAAGTCCAGCATCAGAATTAGAACCTGTACTGAAATAGACTGAGAAGTTAAGAGTCCATCTTATCAAAGTAGGTTTGTTCGTTATGTGCCTTGTCGTAATGACGTGGGCGATCATGGTTTTCCGTGACCATGATAGTTCTTAGTAAATTTTTCTCCAGAAGTTGTTTGCCATTGCCTTCTTCTGAACAGTGTCTTTACAAGACAGGAGAGCCCAGCCATTATCAATACTCTGCAGCGATTGTCTGCCTGGTGTCAGTGGTCACATAACCAGAACTTGTGATAAGCCCCAGCTGCTCATACGACCATCCACCACCTGCTCCCGTGGCTTCACGTGACCCTGATCGGGGGGGGGGGGGGGGGCAGGTGCTACACCTTGCCCAAGGGTGACCTGCAGGCCAATGAAGGGAAGGAGCACTTTACACCTCTTTTGGTAGAGACATACCTTCACTCCATCATCCTGTCATTCCAGGTGACCGTTCAATAGTCTTATAATAATGGGATAGAAGCTGTCCTTGAGCCTGGTGGTATAAGCCTTCAGGCTTTTGTATCTTCTGCCTGATGGGAGTCGGGGGTGGGCAGGGTGTTTGATTATGTAGGCTATGTCACTGAGGCAGCGAGAACTTTAGAATCAGAATGAAGTTTATTATGTGATAAAACTTTACATCATGAAATTCCTTGTTTTGCGGCAGCAAGCCATAAAAGTAATTATAAGTAACAAAATAAATGAAGAGTGCGAACGACAAATAAGGAGATAGTGTTCATGGCTTCATTGACTGTTCAGAAATCTGATGGTGGAAAAGAAAGAACTCGAGCTAAGGTATTGTGTGTGTGTGTCTTCAGGCTTCTGCACCTCCTCTCTGATGGGAGTAATGGAAAGAGGGCGTGTCCTCGATGGGGAGGATCCTAAATGATGGATACCACCTTCCTGAGGCACCACCTTTTGAGGATGACCTTGATGGTGGAGAGGATTATGGTCATGATGGAGTCGTCTGCAGCCCCTTGTGATCCTGTGCATTAAGGTCTCCGTCGCAGGCAGTGATGGAACCAGTCAGAATCCTCTCCACAGTTCATCTGTAGAAATTTTCAAGAGATTAAAATGGGAAAAAAAGAGCTGATGCTCTAGAGTTTTAAAACAGAAAAAAAAGGACCTGATTGAGGCTCTAGAAATGCAGATATTAATTAAGAGGTGTGGGGGGAGGTATGTTCAATCTGCTCCTCACTGAATCCCCCGTTTTCCATTTTGCTGAATTTTAGTTGATTTTTCACTGGTGAATGGGCAGAAGTTGCTGCAATTAACTTCCTTTCCATCTGGAGAGCAGTATAAAGTTTATTGTCTTGACTTGGCATGGATTAGTGAGTACTAAAGAAAGCTCCCTCAATAACGCCATGGAGATGGAAACTTGAAACCTGCTGACAGACATCTCATTTTGTTTTGGGCAGCAGTTGTATGAGATCATGTGAAAAACATAACGGTGGTGGTGGGGTTGGTAATATTGGACTCGTTGCCAGTAGCTATTTTGTGAGTGACTGATTTCCTCATGGAATTATCCTTCGGTGAAGGTTTAGATTTGCATCATGTGTTGGATTCAACAGAGGATATAAACGGTTCAAGGGAACTTTATTAAAGCACAGCTCAAGAAAATTGTGAGAGGAAGTATTTGTGCTTTTTCAAGAGATAAAAATCTTTGTATTTGACAGGAATTTTTGCAAAGCACGGATGCAAAATCTGCTCCTGAATGTGCGGTGACACTTGAGGGCTACCCTCGACACATCCTTGCGTGTGTTGGTTATTAACAAAAATAACACCTTTCAGTGAGTGTTTCGATGCACATATGACAGATTTAAATCTGAATCTGAATATGAAATCTGAAATATTTGTCTAGTTTAATGGCGCAGAGTAACCCAGACTCAGCATTGAAACAGGCCCTTTGGCCCATCAAGTCTGTGCTGACCATTAAGCACTCATTTATACTAACCTCATATTGTTCTCCCATATTCTCCTCATCTGCCGCAGAGTCTAACAGTGACTTGCACACAATTTATGGTTAAAGTCCAAAGAAGATTTATTATCGAAGTACGTATATAAATGCAACCTTGAGATTCATCTCCTTAAAGGCAGCCACAAAACAAAGAAACCCGATAGAAACCATTAAAAAAGACCATCAAACATTCAATGTGCAAAAGAACACAAATCACGCAAACAATAAAAGTAAGTAAGTCACATTGGCAACTGAAATTCATGAAAGTGAGTCCAGAGCCTGACTCTCACAACCAGTCAGAGCTGGCTACCCACGTGCCTTTGGGGTGCGGATGGAAGCTGGCGGAACTTAGTGGTTGTAGGGGGAACATGCAGACTCCACACGAACAGCACCAGAGGTCAGGATTAAGGCTGGCTGGAGTTCTATTAGTTGTGCTACCACTGTGCCATCTACAAGGGTTTAAACTCTAGGGATTGTGGTTGCTTTACATCCACCAATAAATCCAGGAGGAAAGTATTTGCAAAGGACATAATCAGAGTATAGATTTCTGCGAGACTTGACAAGTAGGTCCTCTCTGTTCACTTCTGTCAATTTTAGCTTAGGCAAAGAAACTTCAATAGAGTTACTTCCCAACGAGAAACCAGACAGTGGGAGACTTGCAAAGGCAGCATATGCAGACTGCCAGAATTCTGCTGATGCCCTACTTTAAATTTAACAACACGCTTTACAAACGGCTGAATGGGACTCCTGTGGATTAGCCCATCTCCAGGTTTATAGCAGAGGCCGTCATGCACAAGTTAGGAAAGATGGTGTTGTCAATTACAAACCCTAAAATTTGGGTCTGTTATGTCGATGATAGCTTTGTCATAGTAAAACGCAGTGAACTGGAAATAATTTATAAACTAATCAACGTAAGTGAGGGGGAACTAGCATTCTTGGACGTGCTTGTCAGTAGAAACACAGACATAATTTTGGAAACTTACATTTATCGTAAGGGAACACGTACAGATCAGATCCTAAACTATCACAGCAACCACCCAAAAGCACACAAAACGGGGTGTATCCGAAGAGTGGAGACACACTGCAGCACAGCGGGGCTGAAGGATAAAGAGGAGAAATATCTCTTTTAAGTATTCGCATGAAACGGATACCCACATAACTTCATACGCAGATGCCTATGAGGCTGACGATGCACTAATCAGGAAGTGACCAAACGGGTTGTCCATCCATACATTCAAAGTATCTCAGAAGTGACAGCCTGATTGCTCCAAGAACATAGAATTTTGATCGTGCCTAAGCCAACAGCAACATTGAGGAGAGTACTCTGCAGACCCAAAGAACACACCAAGTTATTGGACAAGACCAATATGGTCTACAAATCTAAAAGGGGGACTGCAGAAAATATTACATTGGTCAAACTGGGAGAAAACTACCCACAAGGATCCATGAACATCAACTGGCTATCAAGCCGCATGACCAACTCTCCCTAGTCTCTACCCATGAAGGTCGAGAGGGGCACCAATTTGACGGGGCATCAGTGAAAGTCAAGGCGCAAATAAACACGTGGCATGCAAGAGAATTCCGCGAACAATTCCGTACACAGACATACAGACCTTGATCTAGACCACAACGTACAAAGTTTGCCACACAGTCAAGTCTCCCCATATCAAAACTGAGTTTCTGAAGTGATGTCTAATCAGCTGATTGAAATGTATATAAAGGTCAAGCAGTTGGAGAACAATCTCAGTCAACAGTGCACTGACGATGTCTCCTTGCATGGTGATGAAACGTTTGCAAGTAAATTACCAAGATTGGAGAACAACTCAACCCAATAGACATCTACTACATGAAATAGAGACGCCTAAGGAAGATGGCACCTGGCACAATACAGCCTCTTTTAGATATTCCATAGATAAGAATAGTCCAATTAGGAATTACTTATTTAATACTGTAGTAAAATCAACTATTGAGAAAATACTTGTTCCTAACAAAGAAGCTAAGGAGCTTCCAGAATAATACTCTGAACATCCATTAAAGGCATATATAAACTGTTCTGTGCATAAAAGCTACTTAACACGCAAGCAGATACTGGATTGTTAAACTGCAAAGGAAAAAACAATTAAAATTAATCAGTTGGATCCAATGGTGTGGAACGAGCTGCCAGAGGAAATGGTGGGTGTGGGTTCAATTGCAACATTTGGATATGTACATGGAGGGGAAGAGTTTAGGGAGCTATGGTGCAGGTGTGGATAGATGAGTCGAGGCAGAGAAACAGGTTGGCACATACTAGATAGGCTGAAGGGTGTGCTTCTGCACTGTACCACACTATTACTGCATTAGCCACAACTCATAGACATTACTTATGCACGGAGAGTGATGGAACGCCCTGCCGGGGGTGGTGGTAGAGCTAGAGATATTAGAGGCATTTAAGAGTCTTTTAGGCACATGAATGATAGAAAAATGGAGGGAAGGGCTAGATTGATCTTAGAGTAGGTTAAAAGGACAGCACAACATAGTGAGTTGAAGGACCTGTGTTGTAATGTTCTGTTGATTTCATTACAGATGAAGAAGGCAAAGTGGGTGTTTTGCACAAGAGAAGGAATCTCCTTGCTGCCTTCTGTAAGCTGATAGTGTTCAGTGTGGTGGAGATGGACATCGCTGCCAACATCTTCAAACAGTATATCAAGGTAAAGATTTTGATTTTATCAATTCACTTAAGGGACGAGAATGCCGCTGGCAGGGTTAGCGTTAACCACTCAACCTGGACAGTCCTCGTGAAAGCAGAGGTGATCTGCTACCTTGAACTGCTGCAGTCTCCCTGCAGAAGGTTAAAGTGGGCCAGGCGTTCCAGCAGTTACATCCAGTGTCCATGGAGCAGAGGGGATAGACACAAAGAGATTCTGCAGATGCTGGAAATCCAGAGCAAAGCACACACAAAAATGCTGGAGGAACTCAGAAGGTCAGGTAACATTTATGGAGAGGAATAAAGAGTCGACATTTCCAGTTGAGATCCGTCGTCAGGACTGGAAAGGAAGGAGGAAGAAGCCAGAATAAGAAGGGAGAGGGTGGGGATGAAGTACACGCTGGAAGGTGGTAGGTGAGGGAGAAGATAGGTGGTGTGGGTGGGGGATAAAGTGAGAAGCTGGGAGGTGACAGGTAAAGGGCTGAAGGAGGAAGGAATCTGATAGGAGAGGAGAGTGGATCACAGGAGAAAGGGAAGGGGCAGTGACACCAGAAGGAAGTAATAGGTAGGTGAGAAGAAAGGAAGGCGTAAGTGGGGGAGCCAGAATGGGAATGAGAATGAGAAGAGAGGAGGAGTTGGGAAGAAATTCGTAGATGAGACTTTTACTGAGGGGGTCACACCCAGAGTGCTGGCTTCAGATAGCAGAAGGGTGACCAGCTGGGGAGGTAAGGAGAGTTAGCAGTCAGTGCAGTGGTCTTCCACAGGGTCACTGTTGGAGCTGCTGCTTTTCACATGAAATATCAATGCTTTGGATGACAGAATTGATGGCTTTGCGGTCACGCTTGCAGACGATACAAAGGTAGATGGAGGGTCAGGTAGCGCTGAGGAAGCAGGGGGTCTGCAGAATGATTTGGACAGATTGGGAGAATGGGCAAAGAAGTGGCTGGTGGAGTGAAGTGGATGGCCATGTACTTTGGTAAAAGGAATGAAGATGTAGACTGTTTTCTAAACAGAGAGAATATACAAAAATCAGAGGTGGAAGGGCTCTTTGGAGTCCTCGTGCAGGATTCCCTGAAGGTTAACTTGCAGGTTGAGTCGATGGTGAGGAGGTAAATGCTATGTGTAGCTCTTATGCTGCTTGCAGGGGTAAGTGCCAAGAGGGATATCATTTGAGAGGGATGAATGGACAAGGGAATCAAGAAGAGAATGTTATCTGCAGGAAGTAGAGAGTAGGGATGAATCATAAGCAGAAGGAAAAATCATACAAAATACGGGGTGAACTTAGGTCAGGCTGCGTCTATGGAGGGGAATAAACAGTCAATGTTTCAGGTCAAGACCCTTCACCACTGCTGGAAAGGAAGGGTTAACGAAGCCAGAGTAAGGTGGCTTCTTTCCCCCTTCCTTTCTAGTCTTGATGAAGGGTCTCAGCCCAAAACGTCTATTCTTTACTCCTGTCAGTACAGTAGGTATTGTCTAGTCTGCTGTGTTTCACCATCTCCTTTGTCTTACTAATGTTGAGCTGTAGATGATTCAGCTTGCACCATTTGACAAAGTCCTCCACCAGGGCTCTGTATTCCCTCCCTTTATAAACCAACTATTGCTGAGTCAATAGGGAATTTCTGCTGATGACACGACTCAGTGTTGTATCTAAAGTCTGAGGTATACCGAAGGGAGCCAATCCAGTCCCCTGTGGGGCCCCAGTGCTGCTTATTGCCATGTCTGACACATAGCTCTGAAGCCACACAAACTGTGGTCTGCCAGTCAGGTAGTCCATTATCCAGGATACAATGGAAGTGCCAATCAGCATTTTGTGTCTATCCCACTATTACTGACCTTCGAACTTGAGGTTATACCCCTTCAAACTAGTCTTCCCCCACGGGGGTCGAGGTTTTTTGTACATCTGTTACATAATATTTTAAATTACTCCGTTGGCTCACTGTTGCACACTCCAGGAATACAAGGCAGCCTTCATCATAAATGTCTGCAAGTCTTGGCATCATTTTGGCAAATCGGGATTGGTGTGAACATTACATCTAGATAGGATTCTACCATAGCTTTGTACTCATCTTCAGGCCTTTACCTCTTCCTCGTCTTACTGCATTCCCCCCGCCCCCACCCACCCACCTTCCTCCTCACCTGATTTCACCAATTACCCTATCACCTACCGGTTTGTACTCCTTTCCCTCGCCCCACCGTATTATTCTGGCTTCTTCCCCCTTCCTATCCAGATCTGAAGAAGGGTCTCGGCCCGAAACGTTGACTGTATAGATGCTGCCTGACTTGCTAAGTTCTTCCAGAACTTTTTTTTTGTGTGTGTTACTCTGGACTTCCAGCATCTGCACAATCTTTTGTGTTTTCCCAGTGAAATCTGTCTTCAGATAAATAAAAGGTGCCTAATGAAAAAGCAAATTTGAACACTGGCTCAGTGAAAAGCAACACAATTAGATACCAAATTGAATTCCCTTTTCTCAGGTTTACAATGATCCTTGGAAAAGGATACATGTCTAAATATACCTCTTGAATTACTCTCACTGCAGTCTGCAGCCTGTAATTTCCTTTTAAGCAATGTACTTTTGAACTGACTTGATGAACGACAGATTTCACAAACTTCTGAAGGACTCGGTGAACTTAACCCTCAAGCAGCAGGTACAGCACCTTTAAGCCGATGAAGGTTCATCGCCATGGCCAGAGGTAAGGCGGGGAGGGGGTGGGGGGACTCTAACCCAGCTGAAACGCAGAGGGTTGAGCCCCTCTTCTACCCAGCATCTTGTTAGCAAGTGTGCAGTTGCTGGAGATGGAAACTGAGGACCTAAAGGCACGGGTGGTGTATCGCAGAGAAATGAGAAATTGTTATATTCTGTGTTTTACCGAGAGATAGCTTACTCAGGGTACGTTAGATATGGCGATCAGACCTGAAGGTTTCTCGATTCACAGGATGGACCGAACTGCTGATTCGGAAAAGGTGGAGGTGTGTATTTCGTGATAAATTCTCTGTGCTGCTCTGATGTGGTGGCTTTGTCGTACTTGTGTTCCCCCTACCATGAACACTGAATGATCAAATGCTGACTATTCTATTGACCAAGAGAGTTCTCCTGCATGACTGCAGTTTACATACCACCAGAGGCCGTCTCGAGTCAGGCGCTTGAGATACTGCACAACGCCGTCACCAAACAAGCAGCAGTCCGTCCTGATGCATCTCATATCATAGTTGTGGATTTCCATCAGGCTTGTTTGAAGAAAACCCTGCTCAATTGCCATCCGCATATTACTTGCAGCATCAGAGCATCACACTAGTCCACTATTATATGCCCAGGCCGTATTTTGGTAAATCTGAACACTTGGCTGTCCTTCTCCTACCTGCGTACAGGCAGAGGCTGAGGAGCAGGGCTCCAGAGATGAGGACAACAAAGAGGTGGCCGCAGGAGGCATCGGAGCACCTGTGGGATTGCTTCGTCAGTGGACTGGACCATGTTCAAGGATTCATCTGTGGATTTGAATGAATACACCATGGTTGTCATGGACTTTATAAAAACAGTCATCAACAAGTCATTCAGGCTCTTTTCCAAGCCCAGGATGGGCCATGAGATCCACAATCTGCTGAGAGCCAGATCGGAGACATTCAAGCCTGGCTACTGAGAAAGTTACAGAAGGTCTAGGTATGGTCTCCGAAAAGCCAACTCGCAGGCGGTGGCAATTCTGGACTAAACTTGAATCATGAAAATGCTTGACAGTTGTGGCAGAGCTTCAGTTCTATCAGCTCTTACAACACGAAAGCAGGCAACAAGGATTCACTCCCAGATGAGCTCAATGCCTCCTATGCTCGCTTTGACCATCAAAACATGGAGGAACCATCAGAAACATCCACAGCCCCCGATAATGCTGTGATATCAGTCTTAGGCCGACGAGCCAGCATCCTCCGGGAGGGTGAACCCACAGAAAGCATCAGGCTCAGGTAGGGTACCTGGCCGAGTACGAAAGATCTTTGCTGATCAACTGGCTGCAAGAAAATGAATCTCAGGGTTGTCTATGGTGACATGTATGTACTTTGTTAATAAATTTACTTAGAACTTTGATTCCTGACTGCACAGGGACATCTTTCCCATTCACAAAACAGCCTTGCCTATGGCTTCATAATTAATTTTGTTGATTTAGTGATAAAATTAGCAAATAGTTGGTAAATTAATCTCCTGTTGTTACGTGTAGCAGAGTGCAGTGAAGAAAACATTGTTTTGTACGCCATCTCAAACCGATCATTTCATCGCATCAGTACCCTGAGATAATACAACGGAAAAGCAATGCAGAATTTAGTGTTACAAGTTAGGAAATGATTATTAAGTTGGTTTATTACTTTCAGGTGTACCGGAAGTCCAATCTAAAAATGTGTCTGTTTCTCACTAGTATTACAACGACTATGGGGACATCATTAAGGAGACACTCAGCAGGACGAGGCAGAATGACAAAATACAGTGTGCAATGACTTTAATTCACTGCTTAAAGCAGGTGAGAATCTCTTACGAAATCATCGGGGTTTACTGGACTATGTTTGATGTTGAAAGAGGCAGCAGTTCATTCCCCAGTTGCAGTGTATCCCTAGGTAAAACCATAAGATATAGGAGCAGAATTAGGCCATTTGGCCCATCGAATCTACTCTGCCATTTCATCATGGCTGATCCATTTCCCTCTCAGCCCCAATCTCCTACCTTCTCCCTGTATCCCTTCATGCCCTGACTAATCAAGAATCTATTAAGCTCTGCCTTAAATATACCCAACGATTTAGCCTCCACAGCTGCCTGTGGCAATGAATTCCACAGATTTACCATTCTCTGGCTAAATTTACCATTCTCCTTATTTCTGCCCTAAAAGGACATCCATCTGTTCTGAGGCTGTGTCCTCTGGTCTTAGGCTCCCTCACCATAGGAAACATCCTCTGCACATCCACTCTGCTGAGGCCTTTCAACATTGGATAGCTTTCAATAAGGTCACTTCTCATTCTTCAGAATTCTATTAAGTACAAGCCCAGAGCCATCAAACACCCCTCATATGATAAGCTGTTCAATCCTGGAATAATTTTTGTGAACCTCCTTTGGACCTTTTCCCATGTTGGCACAGTTTTTCCTAGATAAGGGGCCCAAAACTGCTCGCAATACTCCAAGTGAGGCCTCACCAGCGACAATCACATGAAGTTCGCTGTATTTTTCTAATCATTTTCCTGCACAATGATATAAACACTAGCTAGGTTTCTTTTCCTTGTGCAATCATTGTGATCTAACACCAGTGTGCAAGCTGGTTGAGCTGCTGCCTCAGCACCCCACAGATCCAGTTTCAGGTGCTTTCTGTGTGGAGTCTGCATGCTCTCTCTGTGACTGCATGTTTTTTCTTTCCGCAGGCCTGCTGGTATGTAATTTATCCAATAGTGTAGGTTAGTGATCAAAAACAAGCAAAAAGGAGTAGGTTAAAGATAAAAAGAATCAACGAGGAGTTGATGAGAGGGGACAAGTTGCAGGACTACAGGGAAATAAAGAGACGGGAGGAGACCCTTTGGCTTGTGCTGTCTATGATCCATCATGGACCCAAGGATCCAAAGGCTTCTTTATATGCATATGTTTAAGATTACATTATCTGGGAGCAGGTACAACTTTAAATTGAATATATAATTAAAAAGGGATAAAAAATGGCTGTAGAGAAAGACTGAAGGTGTCTACACCAGCCTGACAGGCTGTTCATCTTCTTCCTAGCAGGAATATTTGCTGATTCAACTTCCACAACTGAGCTCAGTTGAATTTCTTGCTGGATTACTTACTGTGCTGAGAACGGGATAAATCTCTGCAGTGTTTTCTATTCTGTCGAATAAATTCTGGAGATGTGAGCATCACTCAGCAGGCCAGCGGTCCATTCTCCCATCACCCACCTTTGGGTATGTGGTGCTGGGAGCTCATAAACTCTAGAACATCTAGTGAAGCTACTCACAGTAATTCAGCAACTTTCTGATGAGATATAGAGCAGGGAATGCAGCTCAGTGCAGGCCTTTGGCCCGCAAAATTGTGCTGACCTTTTAGCCTACTCTCAGATCAAATTTCCCTTCTACACAGCTCATGATCATGGGTCTTGACCCAGACGTTGACTGTCTATTTCGCTCTATAGATGCTGCCTGACCTGCTGAGCTCCTCCGGCATCTTCTGTGTGTTGCTCTGGATTTCCAGCATGGGCAGAATCTCTTGTGTCCCTAACCCTCCATTTGTTTGCTTCATCCATGTGCCTACATAGGAGTTTCTTAAGTGTGTCAGCCTCAACTGTCATGGGTGTCTGGAATGCCGGGCAGCCACAGGTCCCTGTGTATACCTTCGACAACTCCCCTGAACTTCCCTCGAATCACCTTCAAAGGCTGTCCTCTGGTGTGAGTCATTGCTGCCCTGTGCAGTGTGTGTGTGTGTGTGTGTGTGTGTGTGTGTGTGTGTGTGTGTGTGTGTGTGTGTGTGTGTGTGTGTGTGTGTGTGTGTGTGTGTGTGTGTGTGTGTGTGTGTGTGTGTGTGTGTGTGTGTGTTTGTCTGTGTGTGTGTGTATTATATATGCTAGGGTAGATCACAATTCTTGCAATTTTTAATTTACGTCCAATTTTACCATGATTTTCACTTATTTTAACAAAAAGCAAGGTAGATTGGCAGGGTCTTTATACTAAATAAATGTTAGAGGGGGGGGAAGTTCAAAAGAGATTTGCAAGAGAAGTTTTTTTACACAGAGTACTAGGAGCACGCTGCCAGTGGAGGTGCTAGCAGCAGAAACGATAACAATGTTTGATAGACAAACTTGTGAACAGGCAGGGGATGGAAGGACTATGCACAGGCAGATAGGATTAGTTAAATTGGCATTATGGTCGGCACAGTCGTGATGGGCTGAAGACCCTGTTCTTGTACTGTTGTACAACCATGTGAATCACATCCTCTAAATGACATGTTTTCAGCCCAAAATGCCGGCTGTTTATTAATTTAGATGCTGCCTGACCTGCCAAATTCCTTGTGTTTGTGACTGGCTGTTTTACCTGTTATCCACGCACTTGATTGCTTCTGAGATTTGCAGGTGCTTGTTCTGAAACACGTCCTGGCTCGGTGCAGTCAATGGGCGCCACTGTAGCGTAGTGGTTAGTGCAGTGCTGTTGCGGCTCGGGCGTTCCGGAGTCAGAGTTCAGCTCCGGCGCTGTCCCTGTATGAAGTCTCTGTACATCCTCCCTGTGGAATGCATGGACTGTCCCTGGGTACTCTGGATTCCTCCCACAGTCCAAAAGGATGTATTGTCATTATAAATTGTCCTGTGATTAGGTTCGGGTTAATCAGGGTTGTATGGTTGATGGGGTGGTGTGGCTCGTAGGGCTGGAAGGGCCTTCTCTTCACTGTATCACTAAATAAATAGATAAAATAAATTAACTAAGCTTTAAACTCAGCCAGTGCTGGCAATGCCGAATTTCAACTTCTATTTGCTCTTTACTTTTTAGTTACAGTTTCTCATAAAAATGCAGGTTGAAATTGAAATTGGTTTATTATCGCCACAGGTACCAAGATACAGGGACGAGCTTGTCTTGCGAACTGTCCATAGGCATCAGATCGTTGCACAATGCATTGAGGTAGAACAAAGTAAAAGAGAAAAATATTGTAGAATAAAGTGTAACAGCCGCCGAGCGAGTAGAGTGCAGATAAACAATGGGGTGCAAGGTCGTAATAAGGTAGATTGTCAGATCAAGAGTCCGTTTTACTTACTAGAGATTCATGTAATAGTCTTTAACAGTGGGGTAGAAGCTGTTCATGAGCCTGGTGGTATGTGCTTTCAGGCTTTTGTATCTTCTGCCTGATGGGAAACGGGAGAAGAGAGAATCTCCAGGGTGGGTGGGGTCTGGCTGCTTCACTGAGGCAGCAGGAAGTATAGACAGAGTCCATAGAGGGAAGGCTGTTCCCCAAGACGTGCTGAACAGTGTCCGCAGCTCTCTGGAGCTTCTTGCAGTCATGTGCAGAGCAGCTGCCATTCCAAGCCGCAATGAATCCAGAGAGGATGCATTCTATGGTGCATTGATTAAAAATTGTTAAGGGCTAATGAGGACATGCCAAATTTCTCTACCC
This sequence comes from Hemitrygon akajei, assembly GCF_048418815.1. NCBI lineage: Eukaryota > Metazoa > Chordata > Chondrichthyes > Myliobatiformes > Dasyatidae > Hemitrygon > Hemitrygon akajei. Next base: position 181,922,277 of record NC_133127.1, read on the forward strand.
TCCTGAGGAAGTAGATTAGAAGCCTTGGTTGCTTTTTAAAAAATTAATTTTCTTGAAATTGACAGGATGAAGAACAGTTAATTTTGAGTTGGAAACTTTGTCTTTATGTTTTCCTTAATTCATTTGTTACTACAGCTGTTCAGTGAACTGCTGCAAGCTCAAGGCTCCAATGTAACCAGATGGTTTCAGCCGTTCATCAGTATAAAGGACTTGGCCAGGCGCTTCTCACTGACCTTTGGCTTGGACCAGTTGAAAACCAGGGAAGCAATGGCCATGTTGCACAAGTACAACTCTTCCTATTTCTTCTGTCTTGTTTACGAACTGTCATTCTGCCTTTAAGAATTATTTTTATTTTACCATCGTGTATTTTCGTTGCTGACCCATTGCACTTCACCTCTTTTGACAGAAACGGCATTGAGTTTGCCTTCAGCGATCTCAGTGAAAAGGGCAAGAATCAGCCTCCCCCTAATCTGCCATTCCTGGATATCTTGAGTGAGTTTTCCTCAAAGCTGCTGAGGACAGACAAGAAAACAGTGTAAGTGGAGCAATTATTCTGAGTTTATAACTGGGTACCGATTTCTGTTGTCTCTCTTTATAGAAGAACGTGGTCATCCAGTCAGTACATAGAACTCACAGCATTGATGTGACCATCTCCACTCAACCCAATATACACTACAAACTTTCCACAATGATGATTTGTTAATATTTCTTTACAGCATTGCAAGGTTAAGTACAAATCCAGGACATGAGATGCCATGGAAATAAGCTTTTTTTTTGCAACAGTCCGTTAAATGATGAATATAAATGACATAAACTCAAATTAACATAAATTATCATAATATACAGTGAGTCGCAAAATTGTTTAAGATGTTGGTGAGGCCAAATTGGGAGTATTGTGTGAAATAGGTTAGTTCCCGAGAGTGCAGGAGAATGAGGGGAGATCCTATATACGGTACTGTGCAAAAGTCTTGGGTAAGCTAGATTTTTAAATCTGGTTTCAGATGGTATGGCATCCACAGAGCTTTGATCTCAACATCATTAAGGCTTTCTGGGATTAGCTGGAGAGATAGAAACAAGCGAGACAGCTAAAGCCTGCAGAAGAACTGTGGCAAGTTCTCCAAGACACTTAGAACAACCAGCCAGCCAATTTTCTTATAAAACTGCATGACAGTGTACCTAAGAGGGCTGATACAGTTTTAAAGGCAAAGGGTGGTCGCACCAAATATTGATTTAATTTAGTTTTTACCATTTACTGTTCTTTATAGTAATTTTTTGATGTTTAGAAACTTTTCATTTCATTATTTTTGAAAGCATCGTCACTTTATTGGAATTTGTTTACATCCCCCTTATACTTTTGCACAGTACTGTAACTTTTACTCTCTTTCAACTTTCACTTGTGTCATTATATTTATTTTAGAGTGATAGAGTCGTACAGCACTACTAGCTAGAATCAGGTCCTTTGGTCCATCTAGTTCATGCCGGCCTAATTTATGCCTAGTCAGACCGTGCACCCAGGACACAGCCTATCCACTTTCTCTTAAACATTACAGTTGAACTTGCATTTACCACTTCAGTGGGCAGCTCTTCAACGTTTGCACTGCCCTCTGACTGAAGAGGTTCCCCCTCACGTTCATATTTCACCTTTTACCCTAAACTTATAAACAAAGTCCATCTCAGGAAGGAATGTTTAAACTGTGGTTTGCCAGGAATTTAGCTTATCAGATTGTGCTGTAAAATTATAATTAGGTTTCAGAATACCAGGGGGCGGGTAATAAACAAGGGATACTGGAAATCCAGAATTACACGTACCAAATGCTGATGAAGGGTCACAGCCTAAAATATTGACTGTTTATTCCTCTCCATAGCTGCTGCTTGTCCTGTTGAATTCCTTCAACACTTTGTGTGTGTTTTACCCTAAACCCATCCTCCAAGAGAACCACAAACTTGATGCTGTGATTTGAAGGCTTGCAATTCTCAAAGACCCAGAGGGCTATGTTGGCTGGAGTTAGGGCTTTATGCTTTGGCTCTTGGTAGGGTCACCTGTGCTAAACAGGTCAAAAGGTAGAGGCCAGGCCAAGAGTGGTCCACTGGTCCTCCAGGTTTGGAGGTTCATCTCAGGGCTAACAACCTTGACTGGTAAAACAAGGTTGTTAGGGAAACAGCAATGAAGAATCCTTCTATATCTGAGTGTGACGGTATTCCTGAGTCTCCACCTGGGACTTGCATGACTGGCAGTAGTGAAAACCGAGAGGAAGCTACTGACATGATGAAGGAAGCCCTGAACACCACCAGAGATGGAGGACCTTCACTGTTGCCCTAAACGCCAGCACATAACAGGCAGTAACTAAGTAATTCTAAACCTACGACCTCTCAGTCCAGTCTCACCCGACCTGAGGGGGTAAAAGCCTGCAAGCATTCACCCTATCCATATTCCTCATAATTTTGTAAATAAATCAATCACACTCATCAGCTCAAGCTGATTGTCTTGTGCACAGGTACGGTACAAAGGAAAAACTTGTTTGTAGTTGCAACAGAAGCCTGTAGCTACTGACTATGCCCAAAAATTTGAATTGTACATCAAATTATAAATATAGTAAGAAACAAAGACCGTGTAACAGCAGGACCTTGGTGCAAGAAAAAAAATGACACTAGCGAAGACAAGTCCCTAGTAGCTCACGAGGTGATCCGCAGTGCTCTGTTGCCGAGGGTTGTGGCGGTCTGTTCACAAACCTGTAGTTTGTAAGAATGTAGCTGTTTCTGAACCTGGTGGTGTGGGACTTCAGGCTCCTGTATTTCCTGCCCGATGGAGGTGCTGAGAAGAGGACTTCACCCAGACAGATGCATGAGACAGCACTTCCTGCACATGCTAGCTGTGATAGAGAGGGCAGTGCCCCTGAAGGTCTGGGGTGACTCTGGTAATTGTTGGGAAATACAGTGGAATGCAAGAGAGATTTGGATAGGTACATGGATGGGAGGGGTACGGAGGGCTGTGGTCTGGCTACAGGTCAATGGGATTAGCCAGATCAATAGTTCAGCACAAAAGTGCTGTAGTGTACTGTGACTGTATGACTACCTACTGTTTATCCTTAATGGCTTTGACCACTCTTTTTTCCCCCTCTCAGACTCAATTACCTGGAGAGATTCGTAACAGACCAGATGTTAGCAGAGAGTGGAGAGGGGTGGCTCCCACTCGTCTCATACAAGCGGTCCTTGTTGGACACCAGGGACGATGAGACAACTTCCATAAGTAGTGATGACAGGAGCCCACCATCACCAGCACAACACAGTTCCAAAGCAGCATCCCTGAAAAGACAACACCCAACGGGTGAGTTGAGCGAGGCTACACCACAACTGTGCAGGGTACTGGTGAGGCAGCGCCTAAAGTTCTGGTGTCCCTACTTAAGGAAAGATGTACTGGCTTTGGTGGCAGTGCAGAGGAGGTTCTGCAGGTTGGTATTGGAGATAAGGAGAGATTGAATCGCCTGGATTATGCTCACTGAGATTCAGAAGAGGTGATCTTTTAGAAAGATTATGGTAGAGATTAAGATAGAGGCAGGAAAATTGTTTCCACTGTAAATTGAGACTAGACAATAGACAATAGGTGCAGGAGTAGGCCATTCTGCCCTTCAAGCCAGCACTGCCATTCAATGTGATCATGGCTGATCATCCACAATCAGTACCCCATTCCTGCCTTCTCCCCATATCCCTTGACTCCGCTATCTTTAAGAGCTCTATCTAACTCTTTCTTGAAAGCATCCAGAGAATTAGCCTCCACTGCCTTCTGAGGCAGAGCATTCCATAGATCCACAACTCTCTGGGTGAAAAGGTTTTCCCTCAACTCTGTTCTAAATGGCCTACCCCTTATTCTTAAACTGTGGCCTCTGGTTCTGGACTCCCCCAACATTGGGAACATTTTTCCTGCCTCTAGCATGTCCAATCCCTTAATAATCTTATATGTTTCAATCAGATCCCCTCTCATCCTTATAAATTCCAGTGTATACAAGCCCATTCGCTCCAATCTTTCAACATACGACAGTCCCACCATCCCGTGAATCATCCTCGTGAACCTACGCTGCACTCCCTCAATAGCAAGAATGTCCTTCCTCAAATTTGGAGACGAATTTGGAGACTAGAGCCGTGGACATAGTCCAAAGATACAAGATTTAGGATGGAAATAAGGAGAAACTGCTTTTCCCAGAGAATAGCGAATCTGTGAAGCAGTAGAGGTTACCTCATTAATTAAAACACAGTTAGATAGGATTTTGCAATGGTGGGAAAATAAGGGATGTGGGGAAAAGACAGGTAGGTGGAGCTGAGTCCACAGCCAGATCAGCCATGATCTTATTGAATGGCAGAACAAGCTCGACAGGCCAGATGGCCGACTCCTGTTCCTATTTCTTATGTTCTTATGAAAGCACATGTCGAGAAACGCCCTTTGTATTTTGTTTGAATTGAGTTGTAGCGTGTGGCTACCAAAGTCGAACTGATTGTCACATGCACGGGTGCAATGAAAAACTTACCTGCAGCAGCATCATAAAAGTGGCACTCACAAGGAAAGCATAAATAGTACATTATACAGTACCAGAAAGAATACATTTGGGAAAAAAAAGTCCATTGTAGTGCAGGTAGGCATGGTAGCCTGGTGGTTAGCACAAAACTTTACAGCAATAGCACTACAGGTTCAATTCCCGCTGCTCTTTGTAAGGAGTTTGTACATACTCACCATAACTGTGTGGGTTTCCTCCCACAGTCCAAAGACTTAATGGTTGGTAGGTTAAATGATAAATTGTCCTGTGATTAGGTGAGGGTGAAATTGGGGGTTGCTGGGCGGCACGACCCGAAGGGCCGGAAAGGCTTATTCCACACTGTGCCTCAGTAAGTGAATGAATGAATGAATGAATCGGTAAATGCTACGGGAAGAACGCAGGAGATTGGGAATGAGGGGGAGAATAGATCAGTTACGATTTATTGGCAGGGCAGACTCAATGGGCCAAATAGCCTAATTGTGCTCCTATATCTTCAGAGGTTCATTTATTATCAAAGCATATATCCAAATATAACTCTGAAATCTGTCTTCTCCAGATAGCCACGAAACAAAGAAAGAACATGAAAGTTGTTCAGAGAGAAACATCAACCCCTCCCCCCGCACAAAAAAGGAAGGCATCTCGATCATGAACCCCCCCCCTCCCCCCTGTTCAAAATGAGCAGGAACATCGACCCTCAAAAACAACCCTCCCCCACACAGGAAAATGAATAGAACGCAACAGAACATCAACCCCCAAACACCGTCCCCTTTCACAACAAAATGGAAAAGGATCTGGCTATAAAAAGACAGTATATACAAACTGTAAGTGTGAAAGGGTCCGTAGTCCATAAACACAATAGTCCGATTCATAAATGCAGAACTCACAAAACCATCCTACATTATCACCGACAATCATCAAAAGAGAGGGACACCACAAGAGGCAGAGAGGCCTACTGCCTGCCACAGTGAGCCACACAGTGCTAGGTCGCTCACAGATTCCTTCTCCAGCAGCAATCAAAAGGCAGGCAGTCAGCGCTGAACTCTCGCTAGACTTCCGCATTCGCCTCGATGTCCCAGTCTTCCTCGAAGGTTTAAGCAGCGACTGGTGGACGTTTTAACCGATGAAATGGAGCCAAACATCGGTTCACGCTGTCTCAAAGTTTCTTTGCATCAAAGCTGTCCTAGTTTGCGCGCGCTTCCCGGAATCTTCTCAGACACAGCAAAGCGATGGCTCACTCAAACCGTCTCCTAACTGTAAACTGTGGGCTCTAACAATCCCAGAAACACACTTAAGGTAAAAAACAGATGTAAAAAAAAGTGAGAGACATTTTCAGGAGCCATCTGGAAGATGTCGACCGAAGGAACCTTGTACGCTAGTGCCATCTTATGGTCTTATCTGGAGGTTTTAGTGAGCTGCTTATAAGTCTTGGCATGCATCACTTCGATCCACTATATCTTTGCTGATGATCAGCACCTTTCTGCACTAATCCTGTTTCCCAGCCCTTAGCCTATAGCCTTGTATTCCATGGTGACAGTTTTTAAATATTGTGAGAGTATTGTCCTCCATTGCCCCCTCAGGCAGTGCATTCCCGATATCAATCACACTTCGTATGAACACATTTTCCTTAAGTACCCTTAGGTCTCCCAGTCCTTATTGTAAATCCATGCCCTTGGGTTATAGACACCTCTGCTAATGGTCAAAGTTTCCCACTATCTATCCTGTCTACAGTATATCCTTCATTTTATATAATTGGGTCAGTCTTCAACCTTCTCTGCTTTGGGGAAAACAAAACCAGCCTATCTAGCCTTTCCTTGCAGCTGAAGTACTCTATCTCACACAGAATCTCGGTGAATCTCCTCGGCATCCTCTCCAGTGCAGCCATGTCCTTCCTATAGTGTGGTGATCAAGACTGCAGACAATTCTCCAGCTTTGTATCTCTTACCTTTGAGTCCTTATAAATTGTACAGCATTATACAAGAAAGAACACAATTAAAACAAAAAAAAACCTTTCTATACTCTTTATTCTTTGTCTTGGCCAATGAAAGAAAATATCCCATATAACTTCTTTAACACTTTATCTGTGTGGCTGCTTCTAGCGATTTTTAGACATGTAAAACAAGGTCCCTCCGTTCCTCAGTAGTAAAACCCTACCATTCATCTGATTAATCAACTTTCAGAATTAAATTTGTTTGCATTTCCCTCCCTATTTTACCAACTTGTTGGCATCACCCTACAGCTGAAACTATCTTTCTCAATATTTTTGTGTCATTTGCAGACATGTTATTCAACTCACTACCTTCCCCTCCATGTTGTAACATTATAACATATTGCTGTTTCTTCGTCACGGCTGGCTCTATACCCTGGAGCTCCCTGCCCGTTGGCACCTGTACCACATGAACCGCAGCACTTCACCACTGTGGCTTACAGTCATCTCTGCAAAGGTGATGTCAGCCAGTCCCATATCCTGTGAATGAATGAGTCAGAAAAACACATTCTATCTCTCCGCTCAGTTAAGCCTGTTAATTACTGACATGGGAGTAATGATTGGAGACTTTGATAATGCTGGAACCTCAGTGTACTTTGGAGTTTTAAGCCCCTAAGACATAGGAGTAGAATTACTAGAATCCTAGAATTAGGATCGAGGCAGGACAGTGAAGGGGCATAAGCGTCAGTGAGTCAGACCAGCAGAAAGAATTTAAAAGGAGATCATTTTTTCTTCAGCGGTTTCATCAAGGCACGACTGAGCAGGCACGTGGACGTCAGCGAGATTGGCTGGCGGGAAAAATTTTAAAAGGAGACAGCTTTGTAGAATGCGTGTCGGAGTAGAGGGAGTCAGAGTAGGAGTGCTTTGGCGATAACAGGTCGAGGTGAGGTAAATTACTTGTGAAGAATAGGAATAGGAAGTATGTCTGCAAAGTAGTCACACCAGGGCCTCGGGAGACAGATAAGTGGGTAACAATCAGGAGAGGGAAGGGCAAGAGTCAGGTACTAGAGAGTACCCCTGTGGCTGTGCCCCTTAACAATAAGTACTCCTGTTTGAGTACTGTTGTGGGGGACGACCTAGATGGAGAAAGGAACAGTAGCCGTGCCTCTGGCACAGAGTCTGGCCCTGCGGCTCAGAAGGGTAGAGAAAGGAAGAGGATGGCAGTAGTGAAAGGGGACTCTATAGTTAGGGTGTCAGACAGGTGATTCTGTGGACCCAGGAAAGAAACACAAATGGTAGTTTGCCACCCAGGTACCAGGGTCTGGGATGTTCTTGTTCGCGTCCACGATATCCTGAAGTGGGAAGGTGAATAGCCAGAGGTTGTGATACATATTGGTACCAACGACATAGGTAGGAAAAGGGAGGAGGTCCTGAAAACAGACTACAGGGAATTAGGAAAGAAGCTGAGAAACAGGACCACAAGGGTAGTAATCTCGGGATTACTGCCTGTGCCACGCGACAGTGAGTGTAGGAATAGAGTGAGGTTGAGGATAAATGTGTGGCTGAGGAATTGAAGCAGAGGCCAGGGACTCAGACTTCTGGATCATTTGGACCTCTTTTGGGGCAGGTGTGACCTGTATAAAAAGGACGGGTTGCACTTGAATCCCAGGGGGGCCAATATCCTGACAGGGTGGTTTGCTAAGGCTATTGGGGAGAGTTTAAACTAGAATTGCTGGGGGGTGGGAACCAAATTAAAGAGGCAGACGAAGGGGAAATTGGCTCACAAATAGAGAAAACTTGCAGACAGTGTGTGAGGGAGGATAGGCAGTTGATAGAGAAGGGATGCCCTCAGATCGATGGTTTGAGATGTGTCTATTTTAATGCAAGGAGTATCATGAACAAAGCAGATGAGTTTAGAGCGTGGATCAGTTCTTGGAGCTATGATATTGTGGCCATTACAGAGACTTGGATGGCTCAGAGGCAGGAATGGTTGCTTAGAGTGCCAGGCTTTAGATATTTCAAAAAGGACAGGGAGGGAGGCAAAAGAGGTGGCATTGTTGATCAGAAATAGTGTCACGGCTGCAGAGGAAGTCATGAAGGGATTGTCTACTGAGTCTCTGTGGGTGGAAGTTAGAAACAGGAAGAGGTCAATAACTCTACTGGGTGCTTTTTATAGACCACCCAATAGTAACAGGGACATTGAGGAGCAGATAGGGAGACAGATTCTGGAACGGTGCAATAATAACAGGGTTATTGTGATGGGAGATTTAAATTTCCCCAATATTGATAGGCATCTCCCTAGAGCAATGGGTTTAGATGGGGTGGAGTTTGTTAGGTGTGCTCAGGAAGGTTTTCTGTCACAATATGTAGATAAGCCTACAAGAGGAGAGGCTGTACTTGATCTGGTATTGGGAAATGAACCAGATCAGGTGTCAGGTCTCTCAGTGGGAGAGCATTTTGGAGATAGTGATCACAATTCTATCTCCTTTACCATAGCATTGGAGAGGGATAGGAGCAGAAAAGTCAGGAAAACGTGTAATTGGAGTAAGGGGAAATATGAAGCTATCAGGCAGGAACTTGGAAGCATAAATTGGGAGCAGATATTTTCAGGGAAATGTATGGCTGGCAGAAATGTGTCAAATGTTCAGGGGATATTTGCGTGGCGTTCTGCATAGGTATGTTCCAATGAGACTGGGAAAGGATGGTAGGCTACAGAAATCATGGTGTACAAAGGCTGTTGAAAAGCTAGTCAAGAAGAAAAGAAAAGCTTACGAAAGGTTCAAAAAACTAGGTAAATGATAGAGATCTAGAAAATTATAAGGCTAGCAGGAAGGAGCTTAAGAATGAAATTAGGAGAGCCAGAAGGGGCCATGAGAAGGCCTTGGCGAGCAGGATTAAGGAAAACCCCAAGGCATTCTACAAGTATGTGAAGAGCAAGGGGATAAGATATGAGAGAATAGGACCAATCACGTGTGACAGTGGAAAAGTGTGTAAGGAACCAGAGGAGGTAGCGGAGGTACTTAATGAATACCTTACCTCAGTATTCACTATGGAAAAGGACCTTGGTGATTGTAGGAATTGACTTACAGTGGACTGTAAAGCTTGAGCATGTAGATATTAAGAAAGAGGATGTGCTGGAGCTTTTGGAAAGCATCAAGTTGGATAAGTCACCAGGACCGGATGACATGTACCCCAGGCTACTGTGGGAGGCAAGGGAGGAGATTGCTGAGCCTCTGGCAATGATCTTTGCATCATCAATGGAGACGGGAGAGGTTCCAGATGTTGTTCCCTTATTCAAGAAAGGGAGCAGAGATAGCCCAGGATATTATTGACCAGTGAGTCCTACTTCAATGGTTGGTAAGTTGATGGAGAAGATCCTGAGAGACAGGAGTTATGAACATTTGGAGAGGCATAATATGATTATGAATAGTCAGCATGGCTTTGTCAAAGGCAGGTCATGCCTTATGAGCCTGATTAAACTTTTTGAAGATATGACTAAACACATTGATGAAGGTAGAGCAGTAGATGTAGTGTATATGGATTTCAGCAAGACATTTGATAAGATGCTCCATGCAAGGCTTATTGAGAAAGTAAGGAGGCATGGGATCCAAGGGGTCCTGCTTGGTGGATCTAGAATTGGTTTGCCCACAGAAGGCAAAGAGTCGTTGTAGATGGGTCATATTCTGCATGGAGGTCAGTGACCAGTGGTGTGCCTGAGGGATCTATTCTGGGACCCTTTCTCTTTATGATTTTTATAAATGACCTGGAATGAGGAAGTGGAGGGATGGGTTAGTAAATTTGCTGATGACACAAAGGTTGGAGGTGTTGTGGATAGTGTGGAGGACTGTCAGAGGTTACAGTGGGACATTGATAGGATGTAAAACTGGGCTGAGAAGTGGCAGATGGAGTTCAACCCAGATAAGTGTAAAGTGGTTCATTTTGGTAGGTCAAATATGATGGCAAAATATAGTATTAATAGTAAGACTCTTGGCCATCGTCCTGCCTCGTTCCTGTACCGAAGACGCCGTGTCCCAGCGGCTCCAATGACTACAGACTGGTGGTATTGACCTCCCACATCATGAAGACCCTGGAGAGACTTGTTCTAGAGCAGCTATGGTTAGGTCACACTTAGACCCCCTCCAGTTTGCCTACCAGCCCCGACTAGGAGTTGAGGATGCCATCGTCTACCTGCTGAACCTGGACACTCACCTGGACAAGCAGGCGAGCACTGTGAGGGTCATGTTTTCTGACTTCTCCAGTGCGTTCAACACCATCCGCCCTGCTCTGCTGGGTGAGAAGCTGACAGTGATGCAGGTGGATGCTTCCCTGGTGTCATGGATTATTGATTACCTGACTGGCAGACTGCAGTACGTGCGCTTGCAACACTGTATGTCAGACAGAGTGGTCAGCAGCACTGGGGCTCCACAGGGGACTGTCCTGTCTCCCTATCTCTTCACCATCTACACCTCGGACTTCAACTACTGCACAGAGTCTTGCCATCTTCAGAAGTTTTCTGATGACTCTGCCATTGTTGGATGTATCAGCAAGGGAGATGAGGCAGAGTACGGGACTATGGTGGGAAACTTTGTCACATGGTGTGAGCAGAATCATCTGCAGCTTAATGTGAAAAAGACTAAGGAGCTGGTGGTGGACCTGAGGAGGGCTAAGGTACCGGTGACCCCTGTTTCCATCCAAGGGGTCAGTGTGGACATGGTGGAGGATTACAAATACCTGGGGATGTGAATTGACAATAAACTGGACTGGTCAAAGAACACTGAGGCTGTCTACAAGAAGGGTCAAAGCCGTCTCTACTTCCTGAGGAGACTGAGGTCCTTTAACATCTGCCGGACGATGCTGAGGATGTTCTACGAGTCTGTGGCGGCCAGTGCTATCATGTTTGCTGTTGTGTGCTGGGGCAGCAGGCTGAGGGTAGCGGATACCAACAGAATCAACAAACTCATTCGTAAGGCCAGTAATGTTGTTGGGGTGGAACTGGACTCTGACAGTGGTGTCTGAAAAGAGGATGCTGTCCAAGTTGCATGCCATTTTGGACAATGACTCCCATCCACTCCATAATGTACTGGTTAGGCACAGGAGTACGTTCAGCCAGAGACTCATTCCACCGAGATGCAACCCTGAGCGTCATAGGAAGTCATTCCTGCCTGTGGCCATCAAACTTTACAACTCCTCCCTTGGAGTGTCAGACACCCTGAGCCAATAGGCTGGTCCTGGACTTATTTCCACTTGGAATAATTTACTTATTATCATTTAATTATTTATGGTTTTATATTGCTATATTTCTACACTATTCTTGGTTGGTGCGACTGTAATGAAACCCATTTTCCCCAGGATCAATAAAGTATGTCTGTCTGTCTGTCTGTCAGTCAGTGTGCAGGATCAGAGGGATCTTGGGGTCCGAGTCCATAGGACACTCAAAGCTACTGTGCTGGTTGACTGTGTGGTTAAGAAGGCGTACAGTGTATGGGCCTTCATCAACTGTGGGATTAAGTTCAAGAACTAAGATGTAATGCTACAGCTATATAGGACCCTGTTCAGCCACCACTTGGAGTACTGTGCTCAGTTCTGGTTGCCTCACTACAGGAAGGATGTGGAAACTTTAGAATGGGTCCAGAGGAGATTTACAAGGATGTTGCCTGGATTGGGGAGCATGCCTTATGAGAATGGGTTGAGTGAACTCGGCCTTTTCTCCTTGGAGCGACGGAGGACGAGAAGTGACCTGACAGAGGTGTATAAGATGATGAGAGACATTGATCGTGTAGTCAGAGGCTTTTTCCTCAGGGCTGAAATGGCTAACACGAGAAGGCACAGTTTTAAGGTACTTGGAAGCAGGTACAGAGGAGATGTCAGGGGTAGGTTTTTTACGGAGAGAGTGGACAGCTGGTGTTGGTGGTGGAGGCAGATACGGTAGAGTCTTTTAAGAGACTCCTGGACAGGGACATGGAGCTCAGAAAAATAGAGGGCCATGGGTAATCCTAGGTTATTTCTAAAGTAAGTACATGTTCGGCACAGCATTGTGGGCTGAAGGGCCTGTATTGTGCTGTAGGTTTTCTATGTTTCTAATTGGGCTATTTGGCCCATTGAGTCTCTTCTGCCATTCCATGGTGGCTAATTTATTATCCCTCTCAACCCCATTCTCTTGTCTTCTCTCTGTAACCTTTGACACCCTTACTAATCAAGAACCTATCAACCTCCGCTTTAAGTATACTAATGGCTTGGCTCCCACAGCCATTTGTGGGAATAAGTTCCACAGATCCACCACCCTCTGGCTAAAGAAATTCCTACTCATCTGTTCTAAAGGGATATCCTTTTATTCTGAGGCTGTGTCCTCTGGTCCAGACTCCCCCACTATAGGAAACATCCTGTCCACATCCACTTTGTCTAGGTCATATATGTCAAACTCAAGGCCCGCGGGCCAAATCCGGCCCGTGGTGGAATTATCTTTGGCCCGCGAGATAATATCTAATTACTATTAAAGCTGGCCCCAGTAATCGAAGCGCCTATGGCGTATGATATGGCTAATGCTGAGTTTATTCAGGTACCAGGTTTTCAGGGTTTTTAGTGTTTATTCGGCAGTCTTCTTCATAAGAAACGGAATTTGTAAAGTGAAACACTTTGTAGTTATAGCAGAGACTGAGACACATGAGAGCAGGCTGAAAAAACGGAGGCAACGAAAGCTACGTTCGCACGCGTCCGACTGATCCGGCCCGCATGAAGCTGCATTTTGCTCAATCCGGCCCGCGACCTAAAATGAGTTTGACACCCCTGGTCTAGGTCTTTCAATATTCGATTGGTTTCCATCAGACCTCCCCTCGTTCTTCTAAACTCCATGTTTAGAAAATAATTATGGTGTAATATCTGTTAGGAGTGATATTTAAATATTATTGAGCCTCTCTGAGGGGTAATGTCTGTAACGATAATATTCTTTACACATGAAGCCCTGTACTTCTACCATTTCCAGCAGGGTAGCATGGTAACGTTACGTTACAGAGCTAGCGATCACTTTATAGTGTCAGTGATAATTGATTGGGGGTTTGATTCCCGCTGCTGTCTGTAAGGAGTTTGTACATTCTCTCCATGACTGCATGGGTTTTCTCTGGGTGCTCTGGTTTCCTCCTACATTCCAAAAATAATAATGAGTTCTGGTCATGCTATGTTGGCGCTGGTAGCGCAGTGACATATGTGGGCTGCCCTGCCACAACCCTCACTGATTTCATTTGACACAGCACATTTCACTGTATGTTTCGGTATTTTGCTGTACATGTGAGAAATTAATCTTTATTTTACCTCACAGGGGACAGCATTAGTAGTGTGGCACTGAATGAGGAACAGCAGAGAAAGCCATTACCCAACTTTCTGATGTCTCAGTTAAAGTCGACGGAGCTCAGAGAAAGTGAGAGGGACGTAAACCAGATGGGGAGTTGTGTAAAGGAAGATCCAGTGGACAAGGATGGTTTACAGTCACCTTGCAGGTCAATTTTAGTTTAACTTGCTTTTTATTGTCTTTTGCTATCTCTCTTCTGGAGAGAAGAATTAGGTTTTGAGAAATTCGATTTGCCCACAGTAAGTAACCTACAACTATTGTTGGGCAGATTATTTACTTTTTACTTCCTCCCTTTCACTGCTGAAATGCAGTATTGTTTTGGGGTATGGTTTGCCTCCTCAGACAGTGAGGCACTGGTTAAAAGTTCAGATCTAGATATTAGCATCAAACTAACTGGTTGAACATGGAACGTGAACATAGGCATCCATTAGTCTCGAGAGACCATGCGTTTGCGCCTTGAAAAGTTTCCAGGGTGCAGGCCTGGGCAAGGTTGTATGGGAGACTGGCAGTTGCCTATGCTGCAAGTCTCCCCTCTCCATGCCACTGATGTTGTCCAAGGGCAAGGGTCGATATAGCTTGGCACCGGTGTTGTCGCAGAGCAATGTGTGGTTACGTGCATTGCTCAAGGACACAACATGCTGCCTTAACTGAGGCTTGAACTAACGACCTTCAGATCACTAGATGAATGCCTTAACCATTTGGCCACGCGCCAACAGAACGTGAATACGGTATGTTCAAATGGAAGTGTAATTTCCTCACCTGGAATGGTGGGAGATGTCAAGGTTTTAAAGAGAGGTGTTGTACCTGAATGGTAAAACATCACGAGAAGGGAAATGGTTAGCAATTGTGTTTTTTGTTGCCACATGCACTATGATACAGTGAAAACCTCTACTTTGTATGCCATTCAGACTGGTCACTCTAAGCTTAAGTACAATTCTGTTCAAAAGTCCTTAAGGACATAGCTAGGGTACCCAAAACTTTTGCACATTACTGTATATTTGGTTAAAATATGAAGGTGGTTGGGAAACAAAAAAGGGTACATAGCTTTGTATTAGCTCAGTCATATCAAGTGTTATTTCGTAACTGGAAAGACAATATTCAGTTTTGTTCAAAAGTCTTAGGCACCATAGCTATATACATGAGCCTAAGAATTTTGCACAGTACTGTACCTCAAGGTGATACAAAAGGAAAATCAGAAATAGAGGGCATATTATAGTGTTAGGAGTACAATTCAGAGATCAAGAGTTCATCTTTAATGTACAGGACATACTTTTAGGTCTTATAAAGGGGATAGAAGCTGGCCTTTTGGTGAAAATGGAAATATGCATGTGTGTGAAATTATATGAACTCTTTCTCCTTTAGTGAGTATGGGATCACCACAATGGAAGTCACAGAGAATATAGCAACAGAAGATGCAGCTAAATCACCTGAAAGTGACCTTGACGACTTGAATGAAATATTGGATATTGATAATGACTGATGTGAACCTGGTAAGTCTTAGAATGAGTCTGCTTGTATTTATTATTTTCCCCCTGAAGTATTGGAAATATGGATCAAAAAGATACTGCAATTTTTTTGAAGTAAAACTAATATCCTTTCCTGCTGTAAGAGCTATAAATAATTGTTTGATTATTTCTGTCAGATTGAAATCTAAAATATATATATATAGACATGTTTCAATTTAATCTTTGTGATCAAAAATGTTTGGTGAATTCAGAGTGGCACAGATGCTAGGGTCCCTGCTTCACAACTCCAATGGTACAGTCAAATCCCTAATCTCTGGCATTGTATGAGCAGAGTTCGCCTGTTCTCCCTGTGACCGCTTGGATTTGCTCCAAATACTCCATTTTCCTACAACATCCCAAAAGGTGCGTGGTTTCGGAAGCTAAATCTCCACCTCATGTTATCTGTTGGTCAGTGGTAGAATCTGTGGGGAGAGGATGAGAGAAGTATGGTGTGAAATAAAACTGGATCATTAGTGCTAATGTGTGCTTGGTGGTTATCGCGGACTTTGTGAGCTGATGGATCCGTTTCTATGTTAAGACCCTACAGCACACTGTTCTAATATTTTGTATGGGTTATCAAACTGAGGCCTTATTGACTCCCTTGAATGGTGTATAAAAGAGAACCAAGGATACTATATTGCTGCAGAGTAAGTTGTCCTGCCCGACTTACTTTGCTGGTCGAGGGATAAATAATATCCCTCAACCAGCAAGTCACAAAAATAGGTTTTCCAGTCAATATCAGAAGCTTGCCACGTGCCAATTAGCTGCAGCGTTTCTCACATTTTACCAGAGACCATACCTAAAAGATCTTTCTGTATAGTGATTTGCAATGACAACTTGAAAGGCATCTATAGCAATTTGTTTAAGAATTTCATCAAAAAAAGTTTCTAAAGCCTGTAATTATAGAAAAGACCAACAGGACTTAAATAGCATTTCAATGTCAATAAGAATTGTGTACTGTTGTTATTTTCATAGATGCCAGTGAGGGGGATATCTCGAGGCAGTGTCGGCGTCAACATTTCCAATTGGGAGCTGTCGAAAACACTGAAATCTTATAAAATAATTTATGTTACCAGCATAATTGGAACCAGAGACCAATGTATAACAGTTGGTGGTACTATAGCAGTACCTAGGAGTAAAACAGAAGTAAGTTTCTTTGCAGAAAAGCCCCTGCAGAAGAACATCTCCCATGGCTGAGGTAGTTCTTTAGAGGATATTAATTTCTGCAGCTTGTAAGATCTTATTCCTTCCTCTCAAAAATAGTTAGTGTACAAGTAGAATATCGTGCTTTCACCATTTTTATTCTTGGGTAAATGGATGGAGTTGCATTTCATCACTTTCAGCATTACAGTAGGAAAAAAAACAAGGTGACAAAATGAGTAAAAAAAGTGTCATTCAGTGTAATTATGTATGATAGCTAACGGGGTTTGTTTGTTAGGAATTTAGAAATTAAGAGCTGAGTGCCAAATAATAAATGGGGGAAGGTTATCAATTTATGCCAATAACTATTAAAATTATACACAATAGTGTTCAAGAAGGTGTATCCCAATCTGTCAATCATGAATTTTTAAAAAATTATAAAGACAACCCATTTAGGGCTTTTAAGTCTGGATTTAACTGGCAGACCATCTCCAATTTGATCTTATTTCTCTGTAAACAGTGTAAGTGGAGGTTAGAGAGGATTTAAGTAAAGCAAGATAGAAATGGAGAGCTAGGAAAAGGAAGCAAAAAAATTGATATTGTAAGTGCAGACTATATGCAGTGGCCACTTTATTAGGTACCCCTGCTCATTAATGCAAATATCTAATCAGAATCATGTAGCAGCAACTCAATGCATAAAACTCAATGGTCATATGATTCAGCTGCAGTTCAAACCAAGCATCAGAAAGGGGAAGAAGTGTGATCTAAGTGACTTTGACTGTGTAACGATTTCTTGGTGCCAAATGGAGTGGTTTGAGTAGCTCAGACACTACTGATACCCTGGGATTTCATGCACAACAGCCTTTAGAACAGGGGTTTCCAACCTTTTTATGCCAAAGTCGCATACCATTAACTGAGGGGACTGTTGACCCCAGGTTGGGAACCTCTGTTCTAGAGTTTACAGAGAATGGTATGAAGAACAAAAAAAAAACAGCCAGTGAGCGGCAGTTCTGTGGGCGAAAACATCTTGTTAATGAAAGAGGTCAGAGGATAATTATCAGACTGGTTCAAGCTGACAGGAAGGGGACAGTAACTCGAATAACCATGAGTTACGACAGTGGTGTGTCGAAGAGCATCTCTAAATGCACAATGTATCGGCCTTTGAAGCGGATGGGCTACAGCAGCAGCAGACCACACCGGTTTCAATTCTTGTAATTAATAAACTGGTAACTGAGTGTTGGTTGTTATTATCCAAAGTAGATCTAAGAATGCTTGTTACAGGGGAACTTTGAGCATGTTTAATAAATGTAATTATCAGTAGATTCCAAATAGATGCTGAATTTTGGTACAATTGACTAGTTATAGTTCTGCAATGCCAAGGTCATTTCAAACCCCCATTGCAGATAAATTGAATTTAATAAATCTGGAATCAGCAAAAAGCAACTGCAAAACATTTAAAATTATCATTAAAAAAGCAAACTTATTAACATCTTCTAGAGAAAAGATTCGCAATTAATGCTGGGTCATTCATTAATTTTAACCTGACTAAATATGCCAAGGGATATTGGGGATTTTATTGAATGGGGAATCAGGCTAAAGGGACAACCATCCCTATGAAATCAGTCTGACAAAGAAATTGTCGTTCTGAGGTTCAATACCACAGTGGTTTGTCGGTAACATCTAAGCGGCTGAGAAACACAAGTCACCTGGTCAATAATCATACGAATCCTGGTAAACAATAAGATTGGTTCTGGGAGTCCTCTGTATTCACCATTGCCCTTTTGATTTCAAGTCAAGTCAGATCTGCTTCTTACCTACATTCTTCCTGCTCAATCATTCAGCTTTTGAATCAGTAATTCTCCCATTTAACATTATTTGTTGAAAATAATGCAAGAATATAGACTTCTGTCGAAGGGTTTCGTTCCAAAACGTTGACTATTTTTTTCCATAAATGTTGCCTGGCCTGCTGAGTTCCTCCAGCATTGTGTGTGTATTACAAGTATGTAGAATTTAGCTCTAACCTGTCTCTCCCCATGGCTCCAGTGACTATAAGTCTAGCATTTTTGAAAAATAGCAAGATTAACTAATCTCAATGCTGTGAATGGGATATTTTGCACAAAATATCTACCTTACTGGCTTATATTTGCAATGGCACATAATCAAAAACCTTCAGTGAATTAACACACACAAAATGCTGAAGGAACTCAGCAGTTCAGGCAGCATCTATGGAAAGATGGGGCACCACAGCAGCTAGCACAACAGAATTACAGTGCCAACGACCAGGGTTCAATTCCTGCCGCTGTCTCGAAGGAGTTTCTATGTTCTCCCTTTGACTGTGCGAGTTTCCTCCGGGAGCTCCGATTTCCTCCCACATTCCAAAGAAAGATGGGTTAGTAGGTTAATTGGTCACATGGGTGCAATTGAGTACAGCAGGCTCCATGCTGTATCTCTAAAATAAAAGAAACGGAATAGAGTCCTTTAGTAAATTGATGTTCTGCCAAGTTATAGCAAACAAATACACTTATACATTTTATACAAACCACCTTTGAGGCATTTCTGAAATGGATGCTAGTGCAATTCATAAATACAGGATTTACAACCTGCAGGATCAAGTAGCTCTGTGAGTACTACACCGATTACTTTCTGGAGAATGGCTCAGCAAAACTATCTGAAGTTCAGCCAGGTTATAAGAGGGACATTTCTATTTTAAATCTATATGAGGAGAGATCTGTACTTAATTCTTTCTTTTCAATTAAAGAAGTCATAGATGCCAGTTGAATACCTCCTCACGGTGTGACATGGGCCTGAGGCTATGGTGCCCCATAAATTAGAGTAAAATAGCCATACCACTGCCTCAAGCAGTGCATTAAATATCTCCCCTGCCTCCTCATTAAATGTACGATTTCAGGCCTCAATGGTGAAAACTGGGGGTGGGGGAGGAAGAAGTGGGCAAAATTTGACACATCATTTGCATAGTAGTGATATGCAGAGATGTACAGGCCAAGGTGACTTTATAATGTATTTGGGCTTGCACAAGCTATTAAAAATACAAACAGAAAAATAATCATAGCCAAAATGTAGTCTTCATAATAGAGGAAGGTTGAAACGGTTCAACAAACACTAAAAATTGCAGTGTTTAGTGCAATTGCTTTACAGCACCAGCTTTCGCTGATCTGGGTTCTTTTCTTGCTGCTGCCTGGAAGAAGTTTGCACATTCTCCCCATGGCAGTGTGGGTTTACTTCAGGTGTTTTGGTATTCTCCCACATTCCAAAGATTTAAGGTTAGGTTCTTATTAATCAAGAACCTAGCAACCTCTGCTTTAAATATACCCAATGACTTAGCCTTCACAGCTGTCTGTGGCAATGAATTTCACAGATATACCACCCTCTAGCTAAAGAAATTCCTCATCTCCACTCTGAGGCTGTGCTCTCTAGTCCTAGTCTCTCCCATTGTAGCAAACATCCTCTCCACATCTATCTAGACATTTCAATAAGCACTGGGAGACCTGGATGAGCAGCTTCAAAACTCAGGTTCCTTAAACATTTTACAAAGTTCACTGTGTGCTTAAACCAACAGGGAGTGTTTAATTTAGCATCTATCTGCTGATATGTTCATTCCATGGGTGCCTTAGTAGTGACACCATCAGCAACACTGCATTAACAACTCTTCTATCTGAGTGTGACAAGGTCTGCAGGAATCCCAACAGCTGCCACAACAGTGTCAACTCTCTCTGCTCCAACGACAGATGTTATTTCCCTAAATATGGGCACATTTCAACAGCAGCCATGTGTCACAGTCATTTATAACAACAAAGATAAATATAGAATTAGAATATTTTCCTGTAAATCATACAATCTAATTCTTTATTATACTACTTAAATGCAAATTTTGACATCTAAACACCATTGTCCCAGTGACTGCAGTATTTCAGTTGGTCTACAGCTCACTTTGGCATTTCTAAAATTTCCTCTCTGCTAGCTCATGTTGTAAGAATTCTCATTCTTGGCAAAAATTACCTTGGCACCTCCTGCCATGTCTGTCACACTGGACCACACTCCTTACATCTCTGCCACCTCAGCTTTGATGTTGCTCCAGAATTATGGAAAACCTCCCCCACTTCACCAGAACAGCCATTGTCTGGCTGTTGTCTGACTGCCACGGACTTGAACTTGGGGCAGCATGGCAGTATAGTGGTTAGCTCAACAGTTTACAGTACCGGGGACCCAGATTCAAATCCTGCCACTGCCTTTAAGGAGTTTGTACGTTCTACCCATGACTGCATGGGCTTTCTCTGGGTGCTCTGGTTTCCTCCCACACTCCAAAGATGTACCTTTTGGTAGGTTAGTTGGTCCTTGTAAATTGTCCCGTGATGAGGCTAGAATTAAATCGTTGGATTGCTGGATGGCGTGACTCAAAGGACCAATTTCTCACTGTCTCAATAAATAAAATAAATTATTCTTACTGGTGTGCAGCTAAGTAGTTGCAGTTGCTTAACGACAGCAGGGCATCACTTTCTGTAAACCACGAATAATGCTTTGATATTTGTTCAATTTGTACACAGCTGATAGTTCTTTTTAAACTATTAATTGATGTAATATTCAGAATTTAACTTGGTTTGGTAGCAGTAATTTTAAGATAAAGAGATTCTCTGCTCAAATTAAAATATCTACTAGAATTCTGAAGAATATTTGTTTCCAAATAACAATAAGACATGGCTATAAGAAATTTCAAAGCTACATTCATTGAAATGTTATTTTTCCAAGTCATTCATGTAATTGTTCATTTTGTTCAAACAAAAGACAGATTGCAAGGTACTCACCAGTTAAGGACTATAATTGTGCATGTTAAATAAAGCTGATATTCCAATACAAAACAAATTCTTGTTCTGTCTTCTTCAGCCGTTTGCCACTTCTATCATCTCCCAGTTTATGGCACCATTCCCACACTCCCATCTCCCTTCTACCCCTCACATGGATCCTCTCATCATCTGTTAGCTCTTTTCTGCTCGGGCTATCTCCCCTCAGTCTTGACCAAAACACTGACAGTCGATCGATCACACCACGTTAATGTAGAGTACTTCTTTAGAAAAAATATTCATCTCCATAATAACATTAAGCACTCAAAACAACCTTATTTTTGTGTAAAAATATATTTTTGAAGCAATTGCTTTAAAATATTGTTAAAGTGACAACAAATTTCAGATACATTAATAAATTACTGATTTCTGTTATCTCCAAAGCAGCATTCAAGCGGTTCAAATGATTCATTTATTAAATTATAATATGCTAGCGTGCATTGACAGACCATTTGGAATGGCATTTTTCTAACTGAAGTGTGAAATGTCTAGATTTTCTGATAGAGTCATGTTTTACTTTGAATTAGTGTGGTAGCAGAAGGTTGTTATATTGTTTATGATAAAAAATCATTGCACAGTAATTAATATATTAAAAGGTACTGTACTGGTGGAACTGCCTAAAATATTACACTTAGGGGATTCAACATCGGCACTGTAATAAATTGATTTGAATTTCTCAAAGAATAAGATGGCAAAATAACTAATTGATAATAGAAGTTGTTGGAAAAAAAAGCACTTGTTCAGAAAAACAAACATTTTACGCTAACATGATAGGACGAAGCACATTGATAAACAAAGGTTCCGATGAAAATTGTGGCACAACCACAACAAACATGGGAGTTGCAGAATAAATTCAGGGCTTGCTGTGTAACTGCAAAGAAAGTGATAATCATATTGGCTAAAAGAAGCAGGCCAGGCAGCATCAATGAAAGAGTAAATAGTTGCATTTCGGGTCTCGGCCTAAAACATCGACAGTATACTCTTTTCCATAGATGCTGCTTGGCCTGCCGAGTTCCTCCAGCATTTTGTGTGTGTTGGCAGTAAATTAGTTCAGTCAGACTGGAAACACAGCTACAAGTCAGTAAGCATTATTCCAACATATTGCATGACCTGAACTACTTTTCTGATCCTGATTACTTCTCCAACAGCATTTTCTGAATCTCTGCAATAGAAAATACAACCATTTATAGTATTGAAACATCTCTTTTATTTTGAAAACTGCATGAGATTGTGATCTCAACACAAAAGTACTGTATGAATTTACTCAACACAAATATACACTGCAAGGCTCTACAAATTGTACACAAATTAAATATGTACATCAGATTCTAATAACTTAAAAGTTTGCTACAGCAAAATTTCATTTCAAATATTTAATGTAAAAAATCTTAACCTTTGAACACAAGGCACATTTAAGGTCAGTGCAGAGTGACTACTGGGCAATTGTTCATATATCAGTGATGATTTATTTTTGTTCTTGTGGAATGTTGTGACAGTTGATTCAAACAGGAATTGAATGGCAGGCAATAGAAATAACTAATTATTGTACTGTGAATTTTAAGGCATCCAGATTATTGAAATGTCACAATTATCAAAGTATCACTACTGCAGTACACACAAGCAGCTTCAGGTTCTAAAAGCAGGCATAAATCCATACTATTATTTTTAAGTGCCACACATCAATTTTCTATGTCTAACAAATAATTGCTGCATGGAGTATCAGTTTTTATGGCTTTTCATTTAGCTTCATTGTTTACCAACACTATTTAAAAAAGGAACTATTGAATTATCACCTGTATCTTACCCTGCTGTCTTTGCTGCATAATATTGCTTTTTATATTTTAAAATTAGGTATAGCTTTTGAACCCAATTACTCTGTCAACTACAGAGATCATATTTACTCCAGAATTAGTCAAGTACATTGTGGCTAACCGCACAATAAACACAGTCTGCACTCCCAGGAAGATGAGCAAGCAGCTCAAACACACTCGTCTTTGTTTAACATTTTTGACATCTGTTCTCAAACTTTGAAATTGGGGAAAAAACAGAACTTTAGATGGCAAATCAAACTAAAAATGAAGTAAAAACAATTTACCAATTGTTGACAACCTGAGGATAGGGGCAGGGAGCATCTGTATACAGATTTTAATTTTATTTCAAAATTCTTCAAAGCAGACCTGCTGCACTATCACTTTCACATCAAACAACCAATTTTTAATGTATGCTGATAAATAATGTTAACCTATAGAAAAAGACTCCACACTGTGAACTTCAGAATCTCCTTTAACATTGACCTTTCAAACTCGTGCGTTAGACGCTGATTATTAGGACAGTCATTTCAAAGGGATCTAAAATGAAATAAAATAAAATGAAATATGTTAAATAATGTTTTAAATACATTATGGAGCACACACATTAAAGGTAAACCAGTAAGATTACAGCAGTTAGTCAGGGAACATCCCTTCCACTTTCAAATAGAATGTGCTCCCCCGTGTTTCATCAATCTGCAAGCTGCTTCAAAACTGATTTCTACAGAAACTCAATAGTAACCTTTACTTTGGATATACATTGAGGACAAGGGTTTGGAAAATAGGCAAAAGACTAAAATGGCATAAGTGGCTACAATGAGTGGACCAAAATTATAGTTACTTAAAAGGTACAGCTAATGACTTACTGTTCTCTCATTTCAAATAGGTGTTTGATCAATGAAACATAAAATAATTTGTCAAACCCTCCCATTTCTACTTAAAATTAAATTCAAATAGTTAGGTCTTTGGGTAACAGGAAATGTATTTATTGGAGATTATAGAGGGAAAGCAATGCTTCTGATATTCTGGGAATTCTCATTTGAAGATGCACACCACAGGTGAACTGCCAGCTAGCAGAGAGAAATTTATTCAGTCCAAGCACAGAACTCTAAATATAAAGTAAGTTTTGCATACTTAACTGCAATTGAATCTTAATAGAAACTGTCTCTAGAAACAGAAAACACTGGAACATACCTCCTAATAGTCTCTCTAGTTTTAGGATGAAAAACCATTCCACTTTTTGTTCTAAATTGGTGGCATTTTTATGAATTGTTCTTGCTGTTAAACACTGACGACTTGTTATTTGTAGGTATGCTCAGAAAGAAAACAGACTTAATTATAAAGTAATTTTGTCTGTAAAATTCATTGAGACTAAAAACTAGAAAATGCCTTTTGTGCATCCATTTCTTTTCAACCTCTGGGTTATAATCAATTCATTGGCAATTTCTAAGCATTAAAGAGAGAAGGATCCAATAGTTAACTGCTTTGCAGTCAAGCACAATGCATTGAAGTTTCTATTAAAGGAAGTATGCAAGCCAGTGAAATAGCCCTGCTACTAGACCTGTTGCTGCAAAGCAACCCAGGTTCAATCCTGGCCTCCTGTGCTGTGCAGTTTGCATGTTCTCCCTGTGACAATGTGGGCCTCCTTTTGGTGCTCCCATTTCCTTCTATATGTCAAAGGGTTTGCAGGTTAATGGGCTGATTGCCACTGTAAGTTGACTCTAGTGTGCAGCTATGTGGTAGAATCTGGTTGGGAGTTGATGGGAATATGGATAGAATACAACTTAGTATAGGACTACTCTAAACATGCTACATGATTGTTGCTGCAGACTTCGTGGGCTAAAGGGACGTCATTTTGCTGTTTCAACACATTAACTCAATGTTTAATCAGCATATTAGTTATTGCTCATAGTTGCAAGGATTTCCATACCTTTACATTGTTTCTTTAGAACAGCAGTATCTTTTAGTAGTCAGATAGTTCTGAGTCTCTGTATTCAACAATGAATAAAGTCAGTATTAAAATTATACATACTCTCCCAGCAAAATAATTAGGTATTGAATAAGACAATCTTACAATGGCTTAGATTCATTGGTTGCCTAACAATTGCACTGTATATTGAAGTGCCAATGCACATAACATGGTTCACAACCTGATGTAATCCAACCCATACACTGAAACCCAATGCTAAGATAGTCAGAAACATTCTGAGTTAGATAGTCATATACTACAGCACAGAAACAGGCACTTCAAGCCATCTAGTCCATGCCAAACTGTTATTCTGTCTAGTTCCACTGACGCACACCTAGACTCTGTACTGCCATTCTGCTCCCAGCCAAACTTCTTAAATTTTGCAAATGAACCCATATCCACTTCCGCTGGTAGATTGCTCCACAAGATGTTTACTATTTTACAAACTACTCAGAGGTAAGCTTCTTCCCTTGCACCTATCCTCCAATAAGACTTGCAGTACTTGTTTAACAGTTGCCACTGTGTCCATTCTCCTCAAAATAATCTTTCCTATCCTTCTTCCCATGATGATTTTAAAAGCCTGAAACTGTTGATGTTGAAAAGCTCTGTGGGCCTTCCCTACTGTTGAATCTCCATGGAGGGTAATAACTTGAGTGACTGATTTACAATTATCGATACCAGTGCCAATATACTTCCTGAACTGGTTGGTCAGGGCATGAAGGGATAAGGGGAGAAGACAGAAGTTTTGGTCTAAGGGGAAAATTGGATCAACCATGATGAAATGGCAGAGTAGACTTGATAGGCCAGATGGCCTACTTTTGCTCTTATACCTCGTGGTCTTAAAATATTCTATTCCCCATTCTTTCTCCCCTCTCACCTCCTTTCTCCTTACATGTCTATCACCTCCCTCTGGTGTCCCTTCTCCCTTAATTTCTTCCACATGGTGCACTCTCCTCTCTTATCAGATTCCTTCCTCAGCTCTTTAGCTTGTCTACCTATCACCTCCCAGCTTCTTCCTTTAACCCCTCCCCACTCACATACCTCCCACCCTCACATGGCTCACCCATCATCATCTAGCTTGTACTTTGCTTTTCTCTTTTTCTCCCCCCCCCCCCCCAGTCCTGATGAAGGTTTCTTGGCCCGAAATGTTGGTTGTTTATTGACCTGATGCTGCCCGAGTTCCTCCAGCATTTTGTGTATTACTACTCAAAAGATTACTTCGATCCCAAGTAATATTTAATGCCTTCAACATACACAAAATAAAATCAGCTTAGAACTTCACCATTTTATACAGTGACATAAAAATGTAGATTCTGCCACTCCTGTCACAATCATTGATGTGTTCTGCATATTACAACCCCATATGCAACTTCCTCTGAACCCCATCCAAAAACAGAATGCAGGACTCAGCAATTTAACCTGTCAGATTTTGCTTTCTTACAGAAGATTCTTTTTTCTTTCAAGTTACTGTATTATTCACAAATTAAGTTGACTACTCTGTTTCATAGATAAGGTAACTTGTTCCTACTTGCTGTTCTTGATTCTTATTTACCAAATTGGACTTGGACTGGTAATTATTTACAGTTCAATTAGAACTCTATGCCTGAATAGTGTGCCTTGTATGCTTGTATTATAGCAGCCAGCAGATGGACTGTGGAATCTTTTCTGCTTTTGTACTATTAGGTATAATGCCTTAATGGTCATACACATTGGTGAATTTGCACAGGGCAAAATAAAATCAATTAATACAGATACGCAATCTCAATATTCCTTAATCCTCTTGATATTTACATCGAATTTATGTATCTGTGCCAACTGGTACTTTGTGCACACTGAAAATATCATTAATTCTCTCTTTGGTAGGAAGTCCATGGGAGGGACAACATTAGCTCTTTAGCCAAGACAGTGTTAGGCATGTGCTACAAAGCACAATTAAAGCTAAGTTTTGTTGCTTTGCGTGGGAGACAGGAATGCTGTGTTTTAGGTAATGATGACAGGAACATGCAGTGAAGATAATTGAAGAGTTAGAGCCCACACAGTTAGATTCTCATTAACTGGCTAACCTCCAAGGTCCCATCATCTTGATATGAAAGACTACTGGCTCATATGACGAATCTGAAATAAGTAACATCACAAGTAGCTCCATTTTACTGAAGGCAAGAGGAAAAAAAGACTCACTTTAATAAATGTGTTTTAATCCAACAATGGCAGATGCAATGAGTATAGTCTAACACCATGCCAAATACTCATTCATAAAAGACAGATCATGTCTTTTATGCAAGTGCATGTAAAACACTAGACAAAACAGTCAAATTTTAAAGTGGAGATAAATATATTGATATTAATGAATATTAGTTCATTGTAGATTCAACATCCTTAACCCATAGTAAGAATTTCCTCAAAATATGTGGATCCAGGAAACTGTTCACTAGCTTCCAGCTGATTCACCTCACACAGTATTCTTACTTTGGAAAAGAACTTTCTTTTCATCAAAAAGGAAAAAATGGCAAGTAGTTCAAATGCATTACATAGTTATTGGTGCCAATCATCTACATTGCAATCAATGGCATGCAATCAACTGCAAGTACAACTCCACAATTGGGACACAAGTACAATCTTTAAAACAATCTTTATAATTTAAATAAAAGCTCAAAATCAAATTCAAAAAGACTTAGTTATGCAAACTTCAGTTCCTCAATTTAAATGGGTGACACACACCAAATAGAAGTAGGCCATTCAGCCCTCCTTCACCAATCAGCTCATTATCTTCATCACTACCTTTCTTCCCATATCCACTGAATCCTTCAGCATTACAACAAATCAATCCTACTCCTGAAAACATTAAATGACCAGTCTACCACTACTGTCCATGCTTGAGAACTGCACATGTGCACTGACCTTTGAAGAAATTTCTCTCAAATGGTACACCCTGCATCCAGAAGCAGTGATCCTAGGTTCTGGACTCTGGTACTGTCAGGAATACAGAATTTGTCCAATCCCATAAATACTTTAACTGTTCTTTTAAACTAGATCATAGCACTTTTTCCTCCCATTGATATGAAAACTTCCTGGCATGCAACTCCATTTATCCCTCTTTCTCCATGTAAATGAATTGTGGAGGTATATTTCCCACTGTTCAGTCTGTTAAAACGACACCACAATATAAACAATCTTGGAAGATGATCACCAATCCATCCACAATTTCTAGGGATGCTTCCTTTAGTATTCCTGGATGTAAATCACCAAGTCCGGAGGATTTGTCAGCCCTTAGCCCCAATGAATTCTTTGGCACGATTTCTTAAGCAATACAAATCTCATTTATTTTGTATAGTCAAAGTCATAGAGAATGGAAACAGACCTTCAGCCCAACTGGTCTGTGCTGACCAAGGTGCCCTATCCAAGCTAATCTCATTTGCCAGCGTTTGGCACATAACCTTCTAAACCCTTCCAATCCATGTATCTGTCCAACTGTCTTTTAAAAGTTGCAATTGTACCTGCTTCAACTACTTCTTTTGGCAGCTGATTCCACAGAAATACTACGCTGTGGAAAGATTTGCTCTTTAGGTTCCTGCTCACCTTAAACTAATGCCCTATGGCTCTTGATACTCCAACTCTGGGGAAAAAAAGACTGAGTACATTCACCCCATCTCTGCTCATTTTTGTACACCATTATAAGATTACCTCTGCCTCCTACACTAATGAATTAAGTCTTAGTCTTTCCAACCTACCCCTCTAATTCAGGAAACAACAACACACACAAAATGCTGGTGGAACACAGCAGGCCAGGCAGCATCTATAGGGAGAAGCGTTGTCGACATTTCGGGCGAAGGGTCTCGGCCCGAAACGTCGACAATGCTTCTCCCTATAGATTCTGCCTGGCCTGCTGTGTTCCACCAGCATTTTGTGTGTGTGTGTTGTTTACATTTCCAGCAGCTGCAGATTTCCTTGTGTTTCCTCTAATTCAGGACGTTAAGTCTGGCACATCCTTGTATTATAATTAGCAGTTCATTGTCTTTATAAGTAATGTTTTGCATATTTAAATATCTGCACTGCTCTTTGAAAATTTTGACAACTTCAAGTCTTTTTAGCATTGTACTTAGTAGGCACACCACTAAAAAGAAAACACAATAATGTAGAATGGAAAAAAATATTGATGGACAGAAGAAACTGTTAAGCTTCCTCTAATGGTCATTACATAGAATAATACAGCACAGTAATTGCTCTTTAACCCATGATATTGTGCTGAACTTTTAACCTACTTCAAGATCAATTTTGTGTTACCCAAGATCAATCTAATGCTTCCTTTCCACATAGACCACCATCTTTCTTTCATCCATGTGCCTATCTAAGATTCCCTTAAATGCCCCTAATGTATCTCCCCTAGGAGTCTGTTCTATGTACCCACCACTGCAAAAAAAACAACTTAATTCCGACTTCCCTATACCTTCCTCCAATCACCTTAAAATCATGACCCTTTGTATTAGCTATTTCCATTCTGGGAGAAAGGTGCTGGCTGTCAATTATCTATGCCCATTATCATCTTTCATCAACAGTCAAAACTCAGTTGAAGTTGCTGTGCCATTTTTTAATTTACTTTTTGTAAATCTTGGACTGTATTTTAATTTAATTCAATAGGTGGCAGCAAAACCTTTTACTATTTTACCATGGGCCATTAAAACAGGGAATCTAATGGCAATCAAACCCATCTCTAACATTTTTTTTCAAGAAAAAAGCAACTTATGGAAAATTACTGGAAAATCTAAGAGAAAACATGCAGCTATTATGCAGGATATTCTTCATTCTAAATGTACAAGATAACCAACACACATCTCATTAATCATTGAGAATGATGTTTGAAAAAAAAACAGGAAAAATAGACACACGAAACTAAAAAGCAATTGGATTTGACGGCTAACCAAGAGAAAGCATGGATTAACACAGAATGCAAAACAAAACCAAGGTAAAATTACAATCACTACTCCCTAAAATCACATTAATGAGTATTTTTTGTATGTTAATGGAAAGAAAATAACATTTCAGTCAAATTGCATCATGCATTAATTACAAGCCATACTGACTGCATATTTAGTTTGTATCAAATATACAAAACCACTTTCATAATACTGAAAGCTAGTGAATGATCAGATGGGTAATTAAGAGTTAATTTATATGAAGTTTTGAACCAGAATTATCACTAACCTAGAAAAAGTGACATTTGCTGTTTTGTGGTAGCAACATACAGATATAAAATTACTATAAATTATAGAAATAAATCATGTAAAAGAAAAAATAATGAGGTAGCACTGATGGACCACTCAGAAAGGTGGTGGCAGAGAGGAAAGTGTTTCTGAATCATTCAATATGAGTTTTCAGGCTCCTGTACCTCTGCCCTGATGGTAGTAATGAGAAGAGGCCTATTCTGAATGCCTACTGAAGTTGGAACACAAGTATGAGAAATGAAGTTCTGAAGGTATTCAAATTCATTAGTGCATTCTCATCTTTGCTCAAAATTGTTCTGCATATGGTTCATTTACACCGATCGGTGGCATGGTGGCATCCACACCAGACATTGAGGCGAGTAGTCCCAGCTCCTCGCATGCTTTTCATTCGTGCTGGGTTGAGCGTTGAGCTACCAATTTGGCCTTGTAAAATCAAACAAAAATGCTAAAGAAACAGCACGGTTGCTGCCCAATGTGCCTCAAGTCGTGGAAAGGAACATCAAATCAATCAATGGTTCATTTGATAGTAAATTCTGGCTTACTATTAGATCTGAAGTTGCTTTGGGATATTGAAATTAACCATGAACCTGTGTACCTGGTCCTCAAAAATATTTAAACACAATTTACAGATTAGTCATGTCTTAAAAAGAAATACATTCTTTTTCTCTACTTCTTAACCACCTTGACTAATCACACTGCCTTTATCACTAATGCATAATCAATTATAAAAATCAAGATAATGCTCTACGGGTAGACATGTAGAACAAGGGTACGAATGTTGGTATCGTCTATGTGTCTAGACAATTGCAACACACTCGTACCTTTTTATTAGGTAAGCTGAGGGAGGGATAGATGGGTATGAATCAAGTGCTTCTGATGATAGAAAAACACCTCCACATTTACAATAAGTACCAAAACTGAAATTTAAAGTTCAAGGGAGATTATTATTATGTGCATTTTTGCAGAATTGTTAAGTGAAGATTTTCATTACAAAACATCAAAAAGTACACAATGTAATCAATGAGGCAGAAATTCTGTCCAAATGAAAACAAACAATAAAAAAAGCAAACACGAGGAAATCTGCAGATGCTGGAAATTCAAACAACACACACAAAATGCTGGTAGAACACAGCAGGCTAGGCAGCATCTATAGGGAGAAGCACTGTTGATGTTTCGGGCCGAGACCCTTCGTCAGGACTGGGGGTCTCGGCCCGAAACGTCGACAGTGCTTCTCCCTATAGATGCTGCCTAGAATAAAAAAAGCCTCTGACTGAACACTTCGGAGTCATTCCAACAGCTAAGTTAGAATAATTATGTAGGATGAAACTACTTTAGTCAAAAGAGGTATACATTTCAGAAAGTTATGCAGCTGCCATCTAGGAACTGAGGTGTATGCAATATGTATAACCATATAATTACAGCACGGAAACAGGCCATCTGGGGCCTTCCAGTCCATGCCGAACGCTTACTCTCACCTAGTCCCACCTACCTGCACTCAACCCATAACCCTCCATTCCTTTCCTGTCCCTATACCTATCCAATTTTTTTTTTAAATGACAAAATCGAACCTGCCTCTACCACTTCTACTGGAAAGCTTGTTCTACACAGCTACCACTCTTTGAGTAAAGAAGTTCCCCCTCGTGTTACCCCTAAACTTTTGCCCCTTAACTCTCAACTCATGTCCTCTTGTTTGAATTTCCCCTATTCTCAATGGAAAAAGCCTATCCATGTCAACTCTATCTATCCCCCTCATAATTTTAAATACCTCTATCAAGTCCCCCCCTCAACCTTCTACACTCCAAAGAATAAAGACCTAACTTGTTCAACCTTTCTCTGTAACTTAGGTGCTGAAACCCAGGTAACATTCTAGTAAATCTCCTCTGTACTCCCTCTAATTTGTTGACATTTTTCCTATAATTCGGTGACCAGAACTGTACACAATACTCCAAATTTGGCCTCACCAATGCCTTGTACAATTTTAACATTACATCCCAACTCCTATACTCACTGCTCTGATTTATAAAGGCCAGCATACCAAAAGCTTTCTTCACCACCCTAACCACATGAGATTACACCTTCAGGGAACTATGCACCATTATTCCTAGATCACCCTGTTCTACTGCATTCCTCAATGCCCTACCATTTACCATGTATGTCCTATTTTGATTATTCCTACCAAAATTTAGCACTTCACACTTATCAGCATTAAACTCCATCTGCCATCTTTCAGCCCACTCTTCTAACTGGCCTAAATCTCTCTGCAAGTTTTGAAAACCTACTTCATTATCCACAACACCACCTACCTTAGTATCATCAGCATACTTACTAATCCAATTTACCACCCCATCATCCAGATCATTAATGTACATGACAAACAACACTGGACCCAGTACAGATCCCTCAGGCACACCACTAGTTACTGGCCTCCAACTTGACAAATAGTTATCCACCACTACTCTCTGGCATCTCCCATACAGCCACTGTTGAATCCATTTTACTACTTCAATATTAATACCTAACGATTGAAACTTCCTAACTAACCTTCCGTGTGGAATCTTGTCAAAGGCCTTACTGAAGTCCATATAGACACCATCCACTGCTTTACTTTCGTCAACTTTGTAACCTCTCCAAAAAATTCAATAAGATTTGTCAAACATGACCTTCCACGCACAAATCCATGTTGACTGTTCCTATCAGACCCTGTCTATCCAGATAATTATATATACCATCTTTCTATTAATTTACCCACCACTGACGTCAAACTGAAAGGCCTGTAATTGCTAGGTTTACTCTTAGAACCCTTTTTAAACAATGGAACCACATGAGCAATACGCCAATCCTCCGGCACCATCTTCATTTCTAATGACATTTGAAATATTTCTGTCAGAGCCCCTGCTATTTCTACACTAACTTCCCTCAAGGTCCTAGGGAATATCCTGTCAGGACCCAGAGACTTATCCACTTTTATATTCTTTAGAAGCTCTAGTATTTCCTCTTCTTTAATCATCATAGTTTCCATAACTACCCTACTTGTTTCCCTTACCTTACACAATTCAATATCCTTCTCCTTAGTGAACACCGATGAAAATAAATTGTTCAAAATCTCCCCCATCTCTTTTGGCTCCACACATAGCTGTCCACTCTGATTCTCTGAGGGACCAATTTTATCCCTCACTATCCTTTTGCTATTAATATAACTGTAGAAACCCTTTGGATTTATTTTCACCTTACTTGTCCTAGCAACCTCGTATCTTCTTTTAGCTTTTATTTCTTTCTTAAGATTTTTTTTACATTCTTTATATTCCTCGAGCACCTAATTTACTCCGTGCTGCCTATATTTATTGTAGATTTCTCTCTTTTTCCGAACCAAGAAGTAGATGGACAAAAATTCAGGATATGCACTCAGTGACCATTTTATTAGGTACAGGAGTGGAACCTGGTGTTGTTTTCTACTGCTGTAGCTCATCCACTTTTAGGTACTATGTGGTGTGTGTTGTACTTGTGGTTACTCGAGTTACTTTGTCAGCTTGAACCAGTTTGGCCATTCTCCTCTGACCTCTTTCATTAACAAGGTGCTTCATCTACAGAACTGCTGCTCACTTGATGCTTTTTTGTTTCTCGCACCATTTTTTGTAAACTCTAAAGACTGTTGTCCATGAAAATCCCAGATCAACAGTTTTCTGAGATACTCAAATCAACTCATCTGCCACCAACAATCATTCCAGTCAAGGTTACTTGGATCCTATTTCTTCCCCATTCTGATGTGTGGTTTGAACAACAACTGAATGTCTTGACCACATCTGCATATTTTTATGTACTAAGTTCCTGCCAATATGATTGGCTGATTAGATATTTACATTAATGAGCAGGTGTACCTATTGAAATGGCCACTGATTGTTAAAAAAACAGGTGCTAGAAATCTGAACTAAAAAAACATTGGCTAGAAACATCTGAACTCTATTTTTCTCCCCATGGATACTGTCTGATCTGCAGACAATTTCCAGTTTTCTGGCAGAATTGATTCCATTTATTAATTTTGTAAACTGATTTAAAAAAAACCTTTGAACCACCTGAATTAATAATACTATTTTGTCTCTGAAAAAAATGGGATTATTGAAGATTTTAATTAGCAATGAGCCAAAAGTATAAACACAACTGAATGGGGAGATTGATAGGCTGGCATCACAGAGACCAAAAGTGTAACAGAAGATAATAGAAGTAGTTGATAAATTACATGTTGCTTGGTTTGAAAACTATTTAGCATTTGCGTCACTTGGCCACATAATGGGTATGAACTGTTTGACACTTTACTCAATGTTCTAATCATTTCAACAGAAAATGGAAACTGTCCGTTAGTTTTTGCCATTGACCAATACATTTGAAACATGTTGACCATAGATCGTTTGATAACTTTAGTGGTTATGTCACAAGGTCAATTCAATGGTTATATGAAAGGTCCCATCTATCCATAATCTCTAGTGTGCACAATTGCATACAAAAAATTCTGGTGGTGAACTTTCTGACTTGGAATGGAGGCTCCAATACACTGGACATTAAAGGCTGCAGACGGTTGTTGGCTCAGTCAGTTCTGTCAATTACACAATGCTCCCCATCGGTGGACAACTTCAACAGATGGTTTCTCAAGACAGCATCCATCATTAAGGACCCTCACTACCCAGGATATTCCCTCTTCTCAATATTACCATCAAGGATGCAATACAGGAGTCTAAAGACCCTCACTCAACGATTTAGCAACTTCTTTCGCCAGAAGCAGATTTCTGAACAGTCTATGATCGTGTACACCACTGCATTATTTTTGTTGTATCGTGATTTACTGTAACTTTACGTCTTTGTATTTTGCTGCCATAAAACAACAAATTTCACATAATCTAAGTCAGTCATTATAAATCTGATTCTGTTAGCTCCAATTATCGCTATCAATACTAGTCAATCCACAGAATGCAGCACCGGATATTGTTAGATTGGCCCATAGGCATTTCAGGACAACTCGATATTCTTTTGCAAATGTAACTTTGTCCCATAAACAAAACACAAATGAGCAGATAAATTTCCTACAAACATAATAAATGGGAGAGGGCCATTTTACTCTTTCAACTATATGTTATCTCTGTATGTACTAGGACAACTAGATATAGTGTGCTGTGTGTGACTATATGTACTGCTTTGCACCTTGGCCCCAGAGGAATGCTGTTTTGTTTAGCCGCATACTGTACAGGTGTATAGATGAATGACAATTCAATCTGAACGTGAATCTACTCTACAATTCAATAATAATATTATCTTTAGCCTCAACATTTTTTGATCCTAATAACCATTGATTCTCAGACTCTAATCAGCCTATATTTTTATTTATTTTATTTAAAGATACAGCCCAGTAACAGCTCTTCCAGCCCAATGAGCCCACACAACCCAATTACACCCATGTGACCAACTAACCTACTAACCTGTAGGTCTTTGAAATGCGGGAGGAAATCTGAGCACATGGAGGAAACCCACTCAGTCATGGGGAGAACGTACAAACTCTCCACAGACAGTGGCATTCACAACCCTAGTTTAGTTATAAAATTTCAAAAATCTTCAAATTTTTCCTAATCTTTAGCAGTCAATTCATTACTAAAAAGCAGTATGTTAGAACCTTAAAGAAGATGTCTCCCATTCATTTGTGTCAGCCACAGCATACTCCCACCTTGCTCTTGTGCTCACATTCAGCTTGTAATCCTCCAAGCTCTTCCCTTACATATACCTACACAAGTACCCACGTAGATGATGTATTTGTACCTGCCAGAACTACTTCCTCTGGCAGCTTATTCCAGATACTCACTACCCTCAGTGTAAAGAAGTTACCTCTCCAGTCTTAAATTTCTTCCCACATATACTGTATCTGTGCCCTCTCATTTTGGACCCCCAACCCTAGGGAAAAGACTACTATGACCATCTACCTTATCCATACCCCACGATTTCATAAACTTCTGAAGTCACCTCTCATTCCACCGAGATGCAACACTGAGCGTCATAGGAAGTTATTCCTGCCTGTGGCCATCAAACTTTACAACTCCTCCCTCGGAGTGTCAGACACCCTGAGCCAATAGGCTGACCCTGGACTAATTTCCACTTGGCATTATTTACTTATCATTATTTAATTATTTATGGTTTTATATTGCTATATTTCTACACTATTCTTGGTTGGTGCGACTGTAACAAAACCCAATTTCCCTCGGGATCAATAAAGTATGTCTGTCTGTCTGTTCTACTGTGCTCGAAGGAATAAAGATCACTGTGAGCAACCTCGTGCTGTTTATTCAGGGAAACGCTCATGTACATCTCATCTGCACCCTCACCAGCTTGACAATTTCCTTCCTATAACAGGGTGATCAAACCTGCACATAACACTCCAAGATTGGCTTCAGCAATAAAGCACCTCCCCCCACCTGTATATAATGCTGTTTACATAGTAAATACATGGTAGTATTTATGCACATTTGATTTTGTATTTTAATCTTTAACTTCCTTTTTTAAAAATAATCTTTTATTCATTGCAATTGGTTAATGTTTTTGGTTAATGGTTAATTGGTTAATGGATAATGTTGCATATCGAGGCAACCCACCACTGCAAGTTCCTAATACATGTAAATGTATTTGACAAACACAGTTGATACTTATATAACTACAAGATAATGCCCTTGCTCCTAAACTTGATGGCTTACCTAGTGAAGGCCAGCATGTTAAACACCTTTGTCACCACCTTTTGCATTTGCGTGGCAGCTTTCAGGAAACTGTACACTTGTATTCCTAGGTCTCTCTGTTCCACATCAATGTCCTGCCATTCACAGCATAGGTCCTAGCTTGGTTTGAATGTCCAAAGTACATCACCTCACATTTATTTAAGTTGAAATCTATTTGCCATTCCTTGATATAAGACAGGACTGGCTCAAAGGGCCAAATGGCCTACTCCCACTCCTATTTCTTATGTGCTTAAATTGTTTCTTGCTACAGGATCTTTCCCAAACACATGCACAATGTCATGATTTGCTGCTCACTTCAGTAGAGGTCAACTAGGCAAAGTATTCACAAATAATTTTGATCTATTTTAATTTCAATAATGAACAGGTGGTAAATGAGGCCCGGAATTTACCACCATTGTTAGCTTTCCACAAGCCCAGAGACTACTGAGTGTACTCGTGCGTCAGTAAGGGTTCATCAACAGGAAGAAGTTTCAACCACTCAATGCGTAGTTTGTTGAGGGTCAGATTTCTTCTTACTAAATGCAATGCTTCTGGAAAGTACATAGCCTGAGGGAATTTGCATTACCAAACATTTATGGCAGCCAGACTGCCCAGAGGGAGTTATTCCAAGGCCAAAGACATCTGACTACACACACTAATTCAGACTCCTATCACACAGTGTGTCATTACAAGAAGGTATGAGGGTGCCGGAATCCGTGGAGAATGCCACAGGTTTTCTAATAATGAAATTTCCTTGCCTGCTTCAATCCAGGGCACTCTGTACTACATATCAATGAGGTGCATAACTTCATTGCTGTGTGTTGTATGCTACATAACCCAGCCTTATTTATTACCTATGTATTCATTATTATTACATTTTTTTTGTATTTGCACATCAGTTGCTAATCCGTCTTTGACAGTGTATAGTTTTTATATAACCATGTAACAATTACAGCACGGAAACAGGCCATCTCGGCCCTTCTAGTCCATGCCGAATGCTTACTCTCACCTAGTCCCACTGACCCGCACTCAGCCCATAAACCTCCATTCCTTTCCTGTCCATATACCTATCCAATTTTACTTTAAATGACAATACCGAACCTGCCTCTACCACTTCTACTGGAAGCTCGTTCCACACAGCTACCACTCTGAGTAAAGAAATTCCCCCTCCTGTTACCTTTAAACTTTTGCCCCCAACTCTCAACTCATGTCCTCGTGTTTGAATCTCCCCTACTCTCAAATGAAAAAGCATATCACGTTAACTCTATTTATCCCCCTGATAATTTTAAATACCTCTATCAAGTCCCCTCTGAACCTTGTACACTCCAAAGAATAAAGACCTAACTTGTTCAATCTTTTCCTGTAACTTAGGTGCTGAAACCCAGGTAACATTCTAGTAAATCTTTTCTGTACTCTCACTATTTTGTTGACATCTTTCCTATAATTCGGTGACCAGAACTGTACACAATACTCCAAATTTGGCCTTACCAATGCCTTGTACAATTTTAACATTACATCCCAACTCCTATACTCAATGCTCTGATTTATAAAGGCCAACATACCAAAAGTTTCCTTCACCACCCTATCCACATGAGATTCCACCTTCAGGGAACTATGTACCATTATTCCTAGATCACCCTGTTCTACTGCATTCCTCAATGCCCTACCATTTACCATGTATGTCCTATTTTGATTATTCCTACCAAATGTAGCACTTCACACTTATCAGCATTAAACTCCATCTGCCATCTTTCAGCCCACTCTTCTAACTGGCCTAAATCTCTCTGCAAGTTTTGAAAACCTACTTCATTATCCACAACGCCACCTACCTTAGTATCACCTGCATACTTACTAATCCAATTTACCACCCCATCATGCAGATCATTAATGTGTATGACAAACAACATTGGACCCAGTACAGATCCCTGAGGCACACCACTAGTCACTGGCTTCCAACCTGACAAACAGTTATCCACCACTAATCTCTGGCATCTCCCATACAGCCACTGTTGAATCCATTTTACTACTTCAATATTAATACCTAAGAATTGAACCTTCCTAACTAACCTTCCGTGTGGAACCTTGTCAAAGGCCTTACTGAAGTCCATATAGACAACATCCACTGCTTTACTTGTCAACTTTCCTCATAACCTCTTCAAAAAATTGAATAAGATTTGTCAAACATGACCTTCCACGCACAAATCCATGTTGACTGTTCCTAATCAGACCCTGTCTATCCAGATAATTATATATACCACCTTTCTATTAATTTACCCACCACTGACGTCAAACTGACAGGACTATAATTGCTAGGTTTACTCTTAGAACCCTTTTTAAACAATGGAACCACATGAGCAATACGCCAATCCTCCGGCACCATCCCTGTTTATTATGACATTTGAAATATTTCTGTCAGAGCCCCTGCTATTTATACACTAACCTCCCTCAAGGTCCTAGGGAATATCCTGTCAGGACCAGGAGTTTTATCCACTTTTATATTCCTTAAAAGCGCCAGTACTTCCTACTCTTTAATCGTCATAGTTTCCATAACATCCCTACTTGTTTTCCTTACCTTACACAATTCAATATCCTTCCCCTTAGTGAATACCAAAGAAAAGAAATTGTTCAAAATCTCCCCCATCTCTTTTGGCTCCATACATAGCTGTCCACTCTGATTCTCTAAAGGACCAATTTTATCCCTCACTATCCTTTTGCTATTAATATAACTGTAGAAACCCTTTGGATGTATTTTCACCTTACTTGTCCTAGCAACCTCATATCTTCTTTTAGCTTTTATTTCTTTCTTAAGATTCTTCTTACATTCTTTATATTCCTTGAGCACCTCATTTACTCCATGCTGCCTATATTTATTGTAGATATCCCTCTTTTTCCTAACCAAGTTTCCAATATCCCTTGAAAACCATGGCTCTCTCAAACTTTTAACCTTTCCTTTCAACCTAACAGGAACATAAAGATTCTGTACCCTCAAAATTTCTCCTTTAAATGACCGCCATTTCTCTATTACATCCTTCCCATAAAACAAATTGTCCCAATCCACTCCTTCTAAATCCTTTCGCAACTTCTCAAAGTTAGCCTTTCTCCAATCAAAAATCTCAACCCTGGGTCTAGTCCTATCCTTCTACATAATTATATTGAAACTAATGGCACTGTGATCACTGGACCCGAAGTGCTCCCCAACACATACCTCCGTCACCTAACCTATTTCATTCCCTAACAGTAGATCCAACACTGCCCCTTCTCTAGTTGGTACCTCTATGCATTGCTGCAAAAAAACTATCCTGCACACATTTTACAAACTCGAAACCATCCATCCCTTTTACAGTATGGGCTTTCCAATCTATGTGTGGAAGATTAAAATCTCCCACAATCACAACCCTGTGCTTACTACAAATATCTGCTATCTCCTTGCAAATATGCTCCTCCAATTCTCGCTCCCCACTAGGTGGTCTATAATACACCCCTATAAGTGTTACTACACCTTTCCCATTCCTCAATTCCACCCAAATAGCCTCCCTAGATCTATCTTGCCAGAGCACCGCTGTAATATTTTCTCTGACAAGCAATGCAACACCTCCCCCTCTTGTCCCTCCGATTCTATCACACCTGAAGCAACAAGATCCAGGAATATTTAGTTGCCAATCACACCCCTCCTGCAACCATGTTTCACTAATAGCTACAACATCATATTTCCAGGTATCAATCCATGCTCTAAGCTCATCCACCTTTCTTACAATGCTCCTAGCATTAAAATAAATGCATTTAAGAAATTCTCCACCTCTTCCTCTCTGTTTATCTCTAACAGTACAAAGAACTTTACTGTCTTCTTTTTCTTCCTTCTCCCATACATCTGTTCCTGCACTCTGGTTCCCCTCCCCCCTCATATCTAGTTTAAATCCATTGGAGTCTCTCTGGCAAACCTACCTGCAAGAATATTTGTCCCCCTCCAGTTCAGATGTAAACCATCCTGCTGGAACAGGTCCCACCTTCCCTGGAAAACTGCCCAATTATCTATAAATCTGAAGTCCTCTCTCCTGCACTATGTCTTCAGCCACGTGTTGATTTGCACTATCTTACTATTTCTAAACCCACCTGCACGTGGCACTGGTAGCAATCCTGAGATTGCTATCCTGGAGGTCCTGTCCTTTAACTTGGCACCTAGCTCCCTCAACTCACCTTTCAGGACCTCCTCACTCTTCCTACCCACATCATTGGTCCCCAAATGGACCATGACATCCGGCTGCTCACCCTCCCTCTTGAGAATACTGAGAACTCGATTTGAGATATCGCAGACCCTGGCACCAGGGAGGCAACAGACCATCCGGGACTCTCGATCTCTTCCACAGAACCTCCTATCTGTCCCCCTAACTATCGAATCCCCTATCACTACTGCTCTCCTCTTTTCCTTCCTTCCCTTCTGAGCTGAGGGTCCACTCTCGGTGCCAGAGATGCAACCACTGCAACTTGTCCCTGGTCGGTCGTCCCCACCAACAGTATCCAAAACGGTATACTTATTGTTGATGGGAATGGCCACAGGGGTGCTCTGCT
The DNA here is from genome assembly GCF_048418815.1 of Hemitrygon akajei. Classification (NCBI taxonomy): domain Eukaryota; kingdom Metazoa; phylum Chordata; class Chondrichthyes; order Myliobatiformes; family Dasyatidae; genus Hemitrygon; species Hemitrygon akajei. The sequence goes on from NC_133127.1 coordinate 181,963,875, forward strand.
CCTTCTGTCTATTCCCCTTCCCTCTCCTGACAGTCACCCAACTACCTGTCTCCTGACTCCTAGTGGTGACTATCTCCCTGAAACTCCTGTCTATTTCTGCCTCCCGAATGATCCGAAGTTCATCCAGCTCCAGTTCCCTAACACGGTTTGTCAGGAGCTGCAGCTGGATGCACCTTTTGCAGGTGTAGTCATCAAGGACAACAGTGCTCACCCTGACTTCCCACATACTGCAAACGGAGCACTCAACTGCCCTAAGTGCTGCCTCCATTACCTACTCCTAATCTAATTAGATTAATTAAAGGAGCTTATCCAGCCTTACTTCACCTGGAGTGAAGCTCATACTCAGCCTCTGTTCACTATTTAAACTCTCCTGCTGCCTCATGTGCCGACTTTCACGCGCTTGCGCAGTCGTGCCCCGTTCAAACCTCGCCTCTTGCCTGTTCTCGCCGAAGCCTGATTGAGCCAAAGCCAACCCACTCTGCCTCAGTCCACTCTGATGATGGCCACTGTATATGGCGGTCCTCCTTTTTAAACCTTTGGCGCACTACATCACGCGCCTGCGCAGTCTAGCCTCTTTGCCGTGATCAGTTAAAAAACTGCTCTCCGAGCTTCTTTTACCTCTTCCCTCTCTGCCTCTTGCTGCGATTTTTCATTGATTCTATTGTTTTTCTTTGTATTTACTGTGAATGTCTGCAAGGAAATGAATCTCAGGGTAGTACATGGTGACATACATACATAATTATATATATACACATACACACATACATATGCATACACACACATATACACATACACACACATATACACATACACACGCATACATATATATACACACACACATATATATACACACACACACATATATATACACACACACACACACACATATACACACACACACACACACACATATATACACACACACACACACACACACACACACATATATATATATATATATATATACACACACACACACACACACACATATATATATCTAAAAATATACACACACACACACTTTGATAATAAATAAATTTACTTTGTCTTTATTTACTTTGAGATCAGGAGGGAAGCCATGGGCATTAGGTGATAGCCCAAGCTTAACAGCCACACCTCCCTACAAATTAAAAGACAGATGCAGACAAGGACTAGCTGAGTGGGTCAACTGTCACATGGTAGCCCGCTCAGCCTCATTTTCCAATGTAAACCTAGTCACCTTCTCTACACCATAATTCCCGACAGCAAAAAAAAACAGCCAGGCAAGACCAGATTTTGCAAAACACTTCCCATGTCCTGCTCTGCATGTTCATGTGTTCTACTGGTTTGCTTGATAAGTCAGTTTCCCAATGAATGGCACATACATTTAGCAGGAGCTGGCCATCTAGCCTCTCAGGCCTGCTCCATCTACTTTTGCAAATGTGCTTTTTCAGATTTGCAACCCCTTGCCTAAACTAACCTCTACACAAATCCTCTCTACCGGTTTCAATATAGTTTAAAATCTCAAACCTACTAGGCTGCTGTTCAACATCTGTGGCAACTAGTCAGCCATTGTCGTCTCTACCTTTGAGAGTATTGCACAAAACATTCATCAGATGTGGCATTCAATGAGAGGCAAGATGAACCATATTCACAAATATCCAACAATGAGAAATCCCTCATGAGATCAAATTACAGTTAATCTTAAACCACTGCATCAACTGACCCCATCAGAATACCCAATGGGCCACAGCTAATAAATTATCACCAGCAGACATACAGCACTAGACCTAGCTCATCATAGAAAGTTAAACTTTCCTACCCAAGCAAACCACTTTTGACTAACACTCACATCCGCTCCTATATTTTTCAACCCTATGTGTTCCTCAATTTGCCAAAACTTTGGCTCGAGTCTTCGGCAAGGAGGCTGAGGGAGGAGACTACGCCACAGTTGGAGAGGGTGAGAAGCGGTGAAGAAATGACAGGTAAACTGATTCAGTGTGATGCTTGTATGATGTGGAAGGTCAGGGACACCGATGGTGCCTCTGGCTGCTACAACTGTGGAAAGTATGTCCAGGTTCAGCTCCTGAAGGACCGTGTTGGGGGATTGGAGAAGCAACTGGATGACCTCAGGTTTCTGGACAGGACCTACAGTGAGATTGTTACACCACAGATACCAGAAGAGAGAAGTGGGGGGCGGCGATGAGGAAGGGAGGGATGCTTGGAGTACAGGAGACCCCGGGGGATGTACCTCTTGAAAGCAGGTTCACCTTCTTGGAAGCTGTTGGGACAGAAGACACTGCCTGCCTGAGAGACAGATGGGTCTGCGAGTCAAAAATTGGCACTGAAGCAAAGCCTAGGAGACAGACGTCAGGCAGAGCCGTGGTAGTAGGGGACTCCATAGTGAGAAGTACAGAAAGGGGTTCCTGCAGCAACAGGCAGGATTTAAGGATAGTGCGTTGCCTCCCTGGTGCCAGGATCCAGGATATCACGGACTGATTGCAGGGCATCCTCAAGGGTGAGGATGAACAGCCAGTAGTGGCAGCGCATGGTGGCACAAATGATGTCAGGAAGAAGAGGAAAGATATTCAGAAGCGTGACTTTAGAGAACTCGGAAGAAGGCTGAAAAGCTGGACCTCCAGGGTGGTTATCTCCGGTTTGCTTCCAGTCCCTCGTGCTGGTGAGGCCAGGAACAGGGAGATAGGGGATCTGAATGTGTGGCTGAGGAGCTGGTGCGGGAAGCAGGGATTTAGATTTGCAGACCACTGGGATCTGTTTTGGGGTAAGGATGAATTGTACAAAAGGGACAGGTTGCACCTTAACAGGCAGGGGACCAGCATTCTGGCAGGCAGGTTTGCCCCTGCTACACGGGTGTGTTTAAAGGAAGTAGTCGGGGGGAGGAGATGAACTGGAAATGTAAGGATGGAGTTAAAGGGAAAGAGAGAATAAGAAAAGTTAAGAAAGACAACAGAATTAACAGAGCAGAAAGCTCAGGAAGGGAATCGGAGAGTATGGCCAAGTGCAACAGGAATCGAGGTAAAAGGTGAGGGGAGTAATGGATTAAAAGTATTATATATGAATGCACGAAGTATAAGAAATAAAGTGGATGAGCTTGAGGCTCAGTTGGAAATTGGCAAATATGAATAACAGAGACATGGCTGCAAGAGGTCCAGGGCTGCAGTGGCTCTGTTGGTGAGGGATGAAATTCAGTCCCTTGTGAGGGGTGACATAGAATCAGATGTAGAGTCAGTATGGATAGAACTGAGAAATTGTAAGGGCAAAAAGACTCTAATGGGAGTTATCTACAGGTTCCCAAACAGTAGCCTGGATATAGGGTGCAAGTTGAATCAAGAGTTAAAATTGGCAGGTCACAAAGGTAATGCTACGGTTGTTATGGGGGATTTCAACATGCAGGTAGACCGGGAAAATCAGATTGGTACTGGACCCCAAGAAAGGGAGTTTGTGGAGTACCACCGAAATGGATTCTTAGAGCAGCTTGTACTGGAGCCTACCAGGAAGAAGGCAATTCTGGATTTAGTGTTGTGTAATGAACTGGATTTGATAAGGGAACTCAAGGTGCCATTAGGAGGTAGTGACCATAATATGATAAGTTTTAATCTACAGTTTGAGAGGGAAAAGGGAAAATTGGAAGTGTCATTATTACAGTTGAACAAAGGGGACTATGGAGCCATGAGGGAGGAGCTGGCCAAAGTTGACTGGAAAGATGACAGTGGAACAACAATGGCAGGTATTTCTGGGAATAATACAGAAGGTGCAGGATCAGTTCATTCCAAAGAGCAAGAAAGATTCTAAGGGGAGTAAGGGGCGACCATGGCAGACAAGGGAATTCAAGGACAGTATAAAAATAAGTATAACATAGCAAAGATGAATGGGAAGCCAGAGGACTGGGAAACTTTTAAAGAGCAACAGAAGATAGCTAAAAGGCAATACAGGGTGAAAAGATGAGGTACGAAGTGAAGCTAGCCAAGAGTATAAAGGAGGATAGTAAAAGCTTCTTTAGGTATGTGAAGAGGAAAAAATTAGTTAAGACCGAAGTTGGGTCCTTGAAGACAGAAACAGGTGAATTTATTATGGGGAACAAGGAAATGGCAGATGAGTTGAACAGGTACTTTGGATCTGTCTTCACTAGGGAAGACACAGACAATCTCCCAGATGTAATCCTGGAGAGAGGACCTAGGGTAACAGAGGAACTGAAGGAAATTCACATTAGGCAGAAAATGGTGTTGGGTAAACTGATGGGACAGAAGGCTGATAAATCCCCAGGGCCTGATGGTCTGCATCCCAGGGTACTTAAGGAGGTGGCTCTAGAAATCGTGGACGCATTGGTAATCATTTTCCAATGTTCTATAGATTTAGGATCAGTTCCTGTGGATTAGAGGGTAGCTACTGTTATCTCACTTTTTAAGAAAGGAGGGAGAGAGAAAACAGGGAATTATAGACCAGTTAGCCGGACATCAGTGTTGTTTGAAAGATGTTGGAGTCAATTATAAAAGATGAAATGGCGGCACATTTGGATAGCAGTAACAGGATCGGTCCGAGTCAGCATGGATTTACGAAGGGGAAATCACGCTTGACTAATCTTCTGGCATTTTTTGAGAATGTAACTATGAAAACGGACAAGGGAGAGCCAGTGGATGTAGTGTAACTGGGCTTTCACAAAGCCTTTGATAAGGTCCCACATAGGAGATTAGTGGGCAAAATTAGAGCACATGGTATTGGGGATAGGGCGCTGACATGGATAGAAAATTGGTTGGCAGACAGGAAACAAAGAGTAGGGATTAACGCGTCCCTTTCTGAATGGCAGGCAGTGACTAGTGGGGTACCGCAAGGCTCGGTGCTGGGACCGCAGCTATTTACAATATACATTAATGATTTAGATGAAGGGATTAAAAGTAACATTAGCAAATTTGCAGATGACTCAAAGCTGGGTGGCAGTGTGAAATGTCAGGAGGATGTTATGAGAATGCAGGGTGTCTTGGACAGGTTGGGTGAGTAGGCAGATGCAGTTTAATGTGGATAAATGTGAGGTTATCCACTTTGGTGGCAAGAACAAGAAGGCAGATTACTATCTGAATAGTGCCAAGTTAGGAAAAGGGGAAGTACAATGAGATCTAGGTGTTCTTGTTCATCAGTCACTGAAAGTAAGCATGCAGTGAAGAAAGCTAATGGCATGTTGGCCTTCATAACAAGGTGAGTTGAGTATAGGAACAAAGAGGTCCTTCTGCAGTTGTACAGGGTCCTGGTGAGACCACACCTGGAGTATTGTGTGCAGTTTTGGTCTCCAAATTTGAGGAAGGACATTCTTGCTATTGAGGGAGTGCACCGCAAGTTGATTCCTGGGATGGCAGGACTGTCATATGTTGAAAGATTGGAGCAACTGGGCTTGTATACACTGGAATTTAGAAGGATGAGAGGGGATCTGATTGAAACATGTAAGATTATTAAGGGATTGGACATGCTAAAGGCAGAAAACATGCTCCCAATGTTGGGGGAGTCCAGAACCAGAGGCCACAGTTCAAGAATAAGGGGTAGGCCATTCAGAACGGTGTTGAGGAAAAACTCTTTCACCCAGAGAGTTGTGGATCTGTGGAATGCTCTGCCTCAGAAGGCAGTGGAGGCCAATTCTCTGGATGCTTTCAAGAAAGTTAACGATAGAGCTCTTAAAGATAGCAGAGTCAAGGGATATGGGGAGAAGGCAGGAACAGGGTACTGATTGTGGATGATCAGCCATGATCACAGTGAATGGTGGTGCTGGCTCAAAGGGCCGAATGGCATACTCCTGCACCTATTGTCTATTGAAACAATACCTACATGAAACCAACAGGTAATATTTTCTCAAATCTATCAAAACTAAGACTCCTTCTAAATTATGTACTTGAAAAATTTTTGTGAAATTGGAATTGGGATTTTCCTCACCATCCAAAGTGAGACCTAGCTTGGATTTAAAATGTGACATACTGAAATAAGGGATTTATAAAATAGTTAAATACAGAGTAGTCAAGTAATCTACTTTAATACAGCTAGTTATCACACAGTTCAAATGATCTGGTAATTCATAATTTTGTGAATAAATGCAAAATACCACAGAAACTAGAAATCTAAAACAGAAGTTATTGGGAAAAATTCAGATTAGGCAGTTTCCATAGAACCCAAAGCTCAATCCTTTATTTCACATTGTAGCTTACTGTGCTATTTAAATTGATCAAACTGGATAATATGAAGTGCTTGATCATGGAATTGATTTCAAAGTATGGTCATTTAAGTAAACAAAAGATAAAGGTACACTATTTGTAAATGATAATCTATGGGAACCTGGGATTATTCATGGGACATACAGTGGCGCACACAGTTTATTAATCTGGAATTAATCATGACTTCAGGTGGTGCCTGCGCAGAGATTACACATTTATCTTATGCCTGCACTAGTTTCCTCCTATATCCAAAAAAAATAATAAGAACATGACGTTTAAAGCAGAAGTCAGCCATTTGACTTGTTGAGCCTGCTCCGCCATTCAATAAGATCATGGCTGTTCTGGCTGTGGACTCAGCTCTACCGACCTGCCTTTTCCCTATAGCTCTAAGTTCTTCTGCTATGCAAAAGTCTATCCAACTGTATGTTAGATATATTTAATGAAGTAGTATCTATTGTGTCTAAGACAGAAAATTCCACAGATTCATTACTCTTTGGGAAAAGTAGTTTCTCCTCATCTGACCTACATCTATTCCCCTGGATCTTGAGTCTATATCCCCTAGTTCTAGTCTCACACACCAGTGAAAATAACTTTCCTGCTTCTACCTTAACTATCCTTTTCATAACTATGTGTTTCCCTCTCATTCTTCTGAACACCAGGAATCATACATAATCCTAGGCTACTCCATTTCTCCTCATAGGCTAAACCCCTCACCTCTGTGAACCTCCTCTGCATTGCCTCCAAGGCTAGTACATCTTTTCTCAAGCAATATGACTCAGTCTCCTCTTCCAAACTGTTAATGTATATTGTGACCAGCTGTGGATCCAGCTCCAACCCCTGTAGCACTCCACTCACCAGTGATGGCCAACAAGATAAACAACCTTTTATTCCAACTCTAGCTTCTATTGGTTAACCAATTCTCCATCTATGCTAATACATTTATATCAATTCCATGCATCCTTATGGACAAGTCTTCTATGTGGCACCTTATCGAATACTTCTGAAAATCCAAGTATACAAACATCCATCTGTTCCCATCTATCACTAGGCTCATTACATCATCAAATAACTGGAGTAAGTTTGTCAAACAGGATCTCCCTGCATGAATCCATGCTGTGACTAACTGATGGAACCACTTCTATCCAGAAATCTCACTATTCTTTCATTAATGAGAGTTTCAAGCATTTTCTCTGACACAGATATTAAGCTAACTGGCCAATAGTTACTCGCCTTTCATCTATCTACTTACCAAAAAAAAACCAACAGTGGCAAATCATTTGCTGTCTTTCAATCCACCAGGACATTTCCTGAGTCCAGAGAATTTTGGTAAATTATAATAAATGTGTCCGCTATAACCTGGGATGCATCCCCAATGAGGACCAGGGGACTTGTCTAACTTTAGGCTCGCTAGTTTGCTCATCACTCCCTCTTTATTGACAAGGATCATATCAAGGTTCTCACCTCCCATACATAACATCTCTCTTGGTCTGTAAGGTATGTCCTCCATCACGAAGACTGACAAGAAATAGACATTGAAGACTTCAGCCATTTCCACATTACCCAATATGAATTCCCCCCTTATCTACTAAGGGATCTACATTCACTTTAGCCAACTTTTCCACTTTATATAATTATAAAAAATTGCTACTATTTTGTGCTAGGCTATTTCATAATCTATCCATCTAATATGTTACTGTAATTAGCTACCATATGGTGTCCCTTAAGTAGGCAGGTGAATTAGAGAGGAGCTGATGAACACGCGAGAGCAAATGTGATAGAGGGAGATGAATAAGGAAATAATATTGATGGGTGTGTTCTGAGCACCAGCACAGACTTCAAAAAAAGTCTTTCATTTTGATCAAAATATGAGAGGTTAATTTTCAATTATCCACAAGTTAATTCAGCAGTCTCTCACCCATCATTCCTGTTTTCATTAGCTGCTTCCTCAGCCACCAGATTTTCATACTCATTTAAAGCATACCGCTCCCAGTCAGTCATTTCTGGTCCATCATTCTCCACATCCTGCTGCACAGGAAAGATTGCAGTTGTTGAGGCTTCATAAATGTTATTGTTAGTGTACTGTGCATGGAGCTTAAAACACATTGCACAATTATCCCAGCTCTTTATTTAATTACATGTACACTTCTACATATATCATTAATTTCAGCTTTTGCATAATCATTCAATTTGATGGGCACTTTTGCTTGAGTATCTAAAGATATAATCTGGCATGGCTGGGTCCAACCAGAAATTTGGAAACTTGGTATAGAACTTTTCTTAAATCTTATAAAATGACAGCTCTTGGCTGGTTTTATTGCACAGTTTGCCTTGAACATTAGTGTTTTCTTGTCCATGTACAGATTTTTTCCTGTAAATCCTTGCAAGAATATCAATTTCAAGATAGTATATGGCAATAAATGTGCTTAGATTAAAATAAATTACATTGACTTTAATTGAGAAAACAAAGCATTTAAAACTGAATAGATGTGGAAAGTTTATATGGGTATTTTTATAATTGTACTTCTAAATTAATATTCATTTTAATGCAATTTTAACAGAATAAATAGCCCACAGAGTACAAAATTAAATAGCTCCCCCTTCAGCTCAGTTGTCAACAATTATCATCACTTGAGAACAAACAAACAAATTGACGGATGCCTTTTTTAGGCTGGTTCTTGGTGATTCCTTAAGGATGTCATAGTGGGGGTGGGGGGAATAAGCTCCCACTACTTATTAAATGCTCCCACCAGTGTGCATCTCAAATAGCCTCTGAGAACCAAATCCAGCTCCTAGCTTTCACGTATGGCTTAGCTACTAAGCAGAACTATTTCTACTGGCAGGAGAATGGACAAAGGCTGGTTACTAGCACCTTAAAACCAGTCACTCTGGGTACATGGGGCTCATCAGCCGTGGTTAGCAACTCATCTAGAAGGAAAACTCTGATCTCAAACTCCCGCTGCCTTGCGACTATACTAACTCATGAGGAAGGCTTCAGGAGTAACCCAAAGAAAAATTTGGAACTGGAGTCCCCAAGGCAGTTGAGTTCAACAATGACAGGCAACTCCTAATGGTGTCAAACCACATTGGTCTCTGCCATTCTTATGGATTCATCAGCAGCATGGAGAGGGGGAACCTGCTGCATGGGAAACAGTTTGCTCCTCATATCTCACTGCCTGGCTTGTATAGGATGCAGCATCCGTGGTTGAAACAAGAGGCCTCATATCTTCATGATGTACATTTGATTCGAAAGAGTACTGAGAAATGTAGTACAAAGGAAAAGATTTAATGTTAAAACAATTACCCTCTGGATAGAAAAAGGATCCTTCTGCTCATGCTCCAAGTACTTGTCGATATTAAAAAGGGTGTCAAAAAATATATTTGCCATCTTGCATTTCTTTAGATCATGAAGTGTGATTTTTCCTGTGTAACACAAAAGTTGGCAAATTAGTTTCACAGGAATTCTATATTATTCATGTGGTTTTTAAAACTAAACACTTATACTCTCTAGAAAGCTTGGTTGTTTTTTTTTTACAGCAAGTGTCAATTAAATTCTTGTAATTTGGTAAACATTGGAAGCAATTCATATTCAAACAAGTCTTGCCTGATCATCTGGAGCTGCTAGTTAGATTGTATTCTGTTGCCAAAGCAAACTATACTAGGCTATATTATTGTGATGAAAACATATTCAAAATCAATAATATTAAAATACATTTATGGTTTGGAAGGAATTGTAATGTAGCAGTTAAGAGCAAGAATACCTCTCCACCCCTTCCCCACATAGCCATGTTTCTAGTAATAGTATCACTTTTAAGGCCTGGCTGAATTTCCCTGAAAGTATGCCAGAATAGAAATTTTATTTTTCATGTATCTATTGAACATCCTGAGCTGAAAGTACTCAGGGTTAACAAGACCAAGAACTGCACTGCAGTGGAAGAGGACTCTACAATGGGTAGTTGAAACTGACCAATGCATCACTGGTATCAGTTTGTTAGCCATCAAGGACATATATACAGAAAGGTGCCAGAAAAAGGCCAGCAATATCATGTAGGATCCCACTCACCCCACTTTTGGACTGAGGGAAGAAGCTACGGAGCACTAGACTTGGAAAAAAAAACAACAATTTACTACTCAAGCCATCAGGCTGGTCAACACCACCAAGGAACTTGCCCCACCAACCTCTACCACCTAGCATCCTATTATATACAGTCTATGTATACAGTAGTTACTTGTACTTTGTGTTTTGTAGGATTTTTAAACAATTATTGGGTTTTCTTTTTTATTGTATTCTTTATGCTGCATCAGATTCAGAGGAACAATCATTTCATTCTCATTTTCACTCCGGTACTGAAGAATGACAATTAAACAATCTTGAATCTCTTGTTGCACAGCCATCCTGCCTCAACAAACAATAACAATCTTTCTTTAATCAAGGAGAATATTAAAAAAAGCAGCAAAATATAAATAAAATACTTTAGATAATTAGCAATATTATTCATTTAATACCACACTGAAGGAAGAGAATTATTTACATTAAAAAGCAAACATAACTAGACCACTTGAATTTGAACAATTTCAAATAATTACCTTCACATTCTGGCTTAACAAGATCGAGCAATTGACAGAGGCAGTCCTCAAAAGGCAATGGTTCAATAGACATGCATTCAAGCTTCTTGCACTGTTCCTCATAGAAATAGTTCAGTTCATACATAGAAAGGACTCCATCTCCATCAAGGTCTAAGCAGCGGAACCAATATTCAATACTGCAAAGGAAAAAATGACAGATAATGCTAAGAAAGTGCATTCAATTTTACTCTTCAGCGATGTCAAATAGAAAGTGTTGGTGAATGTTTTCTCTGCAGTGTTATCCCAATGTTCCAAAGATAGAAAAATAATAGAAACAGCTGTGAGTAATTTTCTTAAATGTGAACCCAAAAGTTATTTAAATTATTCAAGTATCGAATTCCAGGTCCACACAAGTCTTCTTACTTCCCTTTTCTTCTATCAACCCGAAGTAGGTTAGTTCTTAGAGGAGAACCCTTTGTGAGAAGCTTAAAAAAAGTGTGGCTTTGATCAGGACTGATCAGTCATATTAACTGAAAAACTGGAAAAGTTATATTCAGTGGCCACTTTATTAAGTACACCCTTACACTTGACATTAATATAAATATCCTATCAGCCAATCGTGTGGCAGCAACTCAATGCAGAAAAGCAAGCAGTCATAGTTGCTGTTCAGATCAAATATCTGAATGGGGAAGAAATGTGATCCAAGTGACTTTGATTGTGGAATGATTGTTGGTGCCAGATGGGGTGGTCTGAATATCTCAGAGACTGCTGATCTCCTGGGATTTTCATGCACAACAATCTATAGAGCTTACAGAGAATGGTGCGAAAGCCAAAAAAAACATCCAGTGAGCAGTACTGAGTGTGAAAAATGCCTTATTAAGAGAGGTTAGAGAATGGCCAGACAGGTTCAAACTAATAGAAACTCAGATAACCACACCTTACAACAGTGCTATGCAGAAGATCTTCTCTGAACACACAGCACATCAAACTGTGAAGTGGATGGGCTTACACACCAGAAGACCACAAACATTCATAAATATACTCAGTGGCCACTTCATTATGTACATGGCATACTCAAGTTAAATATTTTGCATCTTGCAACATCTCAAACAGCCCAGTTCTGATGCCCTGGGGGAACATGTCCTATGAATGCAATAGCTAGTTAGTTTCGTATCAATACGCTCTGGAACACTATGGCGAGTAAGTCGGACATATGGAGGCTAGACAAAAATGGATACTAGAGACTCAAATATCTGGGGTGTTGGGCAGATGTGTGAAACTAATGGGGAGATGGTTAGAGGGTAGCCTAGTGAATGGGCAGAGGGGCAAGAGTGCAAGTCAATGAAAGAGTGGGGTGGGGGCAAAAAGAGGTAAAATAACAAAGTAGTAGCATCTGTATGACTGCATTCTCTGGCTTCATGTACATCAAAATATACCTTACATGATTTGACAAGCGCAGCTGACACTGGCACAAGTTACCTTAGCAATAAATGCCCCACATTTTAGCAAGGGTATCTTCTAGTAATGAGCAGAAAAGAAATCTGCAGTTATCAGATATTCAAATAAGTGGAGACATCCTTAAATAAGAGTCCTTGTATTCATTTTTAAGCCTTTGGTATTCATTCTCATGAAATTTGTTAGCTTGCAAATATTAAAGGATTTACAGGAAATAAAACAGATGGACCTTTCAAGTAGCCTTCTGATTCCTTTGACTCATCACTATTACACTCCCTTCAATGAAAGTTCAATGTTACTTTGATATCTCCCATCTTCCATGGAAGTCTTTTGCATTAGCCCATAAACACAAGATCTTATTATAATACAAACTTGTGCATTTGTTCCACTGGTCTGTAGAAATTCAAAATTTCTAATGGTAGGAGCCTCTTTACCCAAGATTGGGGGTTTTCAACGTGGGTTTCATGGACCCTTGCTTAAGGTATTGGTTCATGGCATAAAAAAGAGATTGGGAACCCCTGCCCTAGATGAAGGTGGAGAAATTGTACAGAAAATAATATGCCTCAGCATTAAAGCACAAGCAACATCATCCCAATAAATGTTAACAAGAAATTGTATGACCCCATTCAAAATATTTAAAGTGAGGAACTTGTAGCTTGACAGTCCAAATGTTCAAATCTCAAAGCAGTCAAGGAACTTTTTTTTTGGCATGGACTTATAAAATCCTCTGATCACTTTGCTTCCTTTATTATTAAATAGATTTACCTGGTTGCTGTCTTTTTGTCTTCTTCTGAAATCAAAAACCACACAAAGTCTGCATAACCAATTTTTCTTTCTTTTGTAGCATTTCTGTGCCTGTACATTAAATGACAATTTTAAAGTTAGATCTGAACTTACTAGATTTATGGAACTTGGTGAATAAATTTCACATGGTGCTGTTAATGAGCAGCATTACCAAATTCTTGTAAAAATCTATTGAACAAGTTCATAATTTATCATAACAAGGGCAAGTGTGTTTAGTCAGACTTCCTTCTTGCCATTACATTTTGCAGAAAAAAGACATATGACAATTGCTGAAAGGTTTGAACTGATCTAAAAAAAAGGAACAGATCATCTGTGAGTGGATATAAACCTCAAACAACTGTCCTTTAATCAGATTGAAATACTGTGAAAATGACTGAGGAAGGAGAATGTGCACAAGTTAAAATAGAAAAATTCAAATGTCAAAGCGAGATAGGTGTAGAGGAAGATGATAAATGACAGGAGAGAAAAGTTCATTAAAAAAAAATCAAGAATTAACCTTTAGAAATAAAGTATCTGTAATAGAGTATCAACTCCAACTACATTCTTCAGTGAAGTTCCAAACACACAACAAACTCATGCTTGGCAGATGGAAAGATTTTGGGGACCAGATGGTTAACACTCATAGCAGGATTAAACAGAGAGCAACACACACAAAATGCTGGTGGAACGCAGTAGGCCAGGCAGCATCTATAGGGAGAAGCGCTGTCGATATTTCGGGCCAAGACCCTTCGTCAGGATGGATAGAGATAGAGATTAGCTTTTTGTCACATGTACATTGATATAGTTAAATGCATCATTTGCACCTTCGAAGATTGTGTTAGGCAGTCCTGGTGTCAACATAGATTGCCCAGAATTCACTAACCCCACTGTACAGCTTTGAAATGTGAGACGAAACCTGAGCACACAGAGGAAACCCAATTCTTGATTGGGGAATATATATATAAAAAAAGAGTAATGCCATTACTCAGTTGTAGGTGGCCATTAATTGTCCAAAAGGTTAATAAATTAATAAATTTCATCAGCAAGCTGTACATAGGCACTGAGTATTTACAAATGGAATCAAAAATTGTGTAAAGATCCTAAATTTTTACCATATGATGAAGGGGAGGTCACTGATAAAGCAGCTGAAGATGGTTGATTTCAGAATCAGAATCAGGTTTAATATCACTGGCATACGAAGATTCAGCAGCATCTATGGAAAGGAATAAACAGTCGATGTTTTGGGCCCTGATCTTCCATCAGGATTCTCATGAAGGGTCTCAGCCCAAAACATTGATTGTTCATTCCTTTCCATAGATACTGCCTGACTTGCTGAGTTCTTTACAGCATTTTGCATGTTACTCTGGATTTCCAGAATCTGCAGAATATCTTGTGTTTATGCTATCGTGGGAAATTGTTAGTGCTGACCTGGGTGGAGATTATTTACCATTAACTAATGATGTTCAATCATTCTCCTGATGACTGAGAGTAGATTGACAGAGTATTATCAGAGTATTATCAGAGCACACCTGAAAAAAATTATCCATAGTGCCAGACAGATATGATAAAAACAGGATCACAATTTTCAGTCCGTGACAATTAAAGCTTTCATTGCTCTGTTAATTAGGTTTTTCCATAAAAGAAAACTAAGCTCCTCAATTCAAAACAAAATGTAGAGGTAATAATAGAAGTTTACAAAAGGAAACCTGATCATTAAAGTTGTTAGATGGCTAACCAGAATACAGTAATGTTCAGGATTTTAAAAAAAATGTATTTACCTCGTAACTGCTCCGGAGAAAATTCTTTCTATCATTCTACTTGATATTGCTAAAAGGAAAAAGGATTATTCAAGCAACAATTATAGAAGTTCCTATAAAATTAAGAAAATTCATAATTAACACTTAGACTGTTCCGAATCAATGAACATTATAACTAGGTTCTGGACTAACAATGTTTGCCAGCTAAAACATCAAATTCCAACTCATTCATTTTCAAGAATAATCTAATTAGTACTACATTAAAAGTTGTCATTTGGTGTTAATACATTGGCTTTATGAGTGGCGGGTGGAGATATGTCCCTACCAAAGGAAGTGTAAGGCACTGCTTCCCTTCCACTACCTGCAGGTCCCCCTTGGGCAAGGTGTAGTACCTGCTTAGCCCACCCATCGGGTCCTGTGAAGCCATGGGAGCAGGGGTGGATAGTCGTATGAGCCGCTGGTGCATATCCCAAGCCCTGGTTATACGACCAGAGACACCAGCAGACAATCTCTGAAGAGGATTGATATTGATTGGGGTCACCAGTCTTGAAGAGACACTGCCCAGAAGGCAATGGCAAACCATTTTGGTAGAAAAAATTTGCCAAGTACAATCATGGTCATGGATAGACCATAATCACTCATATCATATGACACTGCACATAATGAATGAACAAATATTGGTTTTATCAAGTTGAGGTCATTGTATCTTTCAAATGAATTTTTAAAACTATAAGCAGAAATATGATTTAGACAGAGTTGCTCAAAGTAATAACAGCTGTGAAATGTCATCAGATCTGATTCTAATCACTTAGAAAGTAGGATGACATATTTGTGTTCATGGACACAATGACTTCCTACTTTTCTAGAGGTCACAGAAAGTAATCAAAATCCATTGTCTCAAAGGAATAATGTCCAGAAGCAAGAAATCTGTGTCAATCTCAGCATTATAGCCAGTGCATTCCACAAAAGTTCAGGGTTTTCCATTAGTGCATTTGACAGACTGTTAATTTACACACTCCTCCCATCACCCTCTCACCAACCAACCCCCATTCATTTTTCAGGATCATGAAAATCCAAGGTTGGTGAGCATATCCTAGTCTTGATGTCAGAATGTTATCACTATTTGCTAAACAAGATTCTGAGTATTAAATGGAGTCAAGATAAAATGACAGCTTTTAAAATTGTGGGGATGAATTCTATGGGATTCTTTTATTTATCCACCCCACACTTTCCTCAAGAACCACCACCTTCTCAGAAAAAAAGCGTGTCTAGATTGATTCAAATGCAAAATTAACAAATATAATCATATGAAATAGTGTTATGGAAATTGATAAGAATTCTATTAACTCTATAACCTTATATAATACTCTCATTAACCTGCAGGAAAAATGTGTCTCCTCTCCACCAACTAATTAACAACTCTACAGTTACAACATTCGGGTTCCTGGGCACCAATGTTTTGCAGGACCTTATGAGAGAGAATCATATCTCCTACATTAACAAAAAGGCTCAGATGACGTACTTCTTGCAGTGAGTGGTAAAATTCCATCTTCCCAAGCATATACTGGTGCAATTCAATACTACCATTATAGAGAGTGTCCTTACTTCAGCCATTGTCTGGTTCGATGCAGCATCCTCTCACAGTATACAAGAACTGCAACGAACTGTCAGGTCAGCAGAAAAGGTAATTGGCTGCAGTCTACCATCAGTACAGGACTTGAATGTGTCCAGTAAAACATGGGCAGAAAAAATATCATTGTAGAGACTACCCATCCTGCAAATTGCCCTTTCCAAAAGCTCCCTCTTGAAAAATGCTATAGGGCTATTAAAAATTTTTTTTTATACCATCTTAAAAAATTTTCCCCTAGGCAGTTAATCTGATCAACCATTCTAGTTAGTTACCCCACTCCCTGCTGTATTTTTTAATACAAATTTTATTTTTTGTTGCATGGCATACAAACACACCACAGCGAATTGCTAAAACATGAATAAAGTTGATCCTTGATCCTTTACAAGCTATTGGACATGTTGAACGAAAGCCTAATGTGAATATTAGGGAACTTGAATGCAGATGTTCAACATTCACAATATATTAATGACTTTGCCTCGAAAGTGACCAGTGCAATATTCTTTCAAAAAAAATAAAACACTATGTGTGTGTGACTAAAATCATAAACATCACAGATGAATGCTTTTGTACCAATAGAGAACAAAAGAAAAATGTTTCCCCAATTTAACATTTTCACAGTGATAAATGGAATTAATATAACTTCCCGGCTCTTATATTTGGATTTAATTAATTTTTTCTCCAAAAAGTTGATTATTGATGGGCCACAACTTAATTACAATGTGACAAAAGGAGTAGGATGAAAAATGGGAAATACAATGCAGATTTTTGTTTTGTGGATTGGCTTACGTTCCAGAATACAAACGAGGCTGATTTGAAATAGTTTATCTAGATAGCAGTTCACCACTTATTCATGCACGGTCTGTCATTTGAAGCATCTAGCATCTGACTACTAATGACCTGTAACTTCATGTTGCATGTCATACCATCATCATTATGTCTTGCCAGGTCCTTCTGATCAATGTAGAGGTCATGGTCAGTGTCAAGTTCCCAGAACTTACAATAGATCACATAAAAGTGCTCGTATGAGAAAAATTCTGTGAGCTGATTAATGTCATCTTCCTCTTCCAATAAGGCTACATTCTGCAAATTAAAAACATACCCTCATTTTAGAATTCATACTAATTATTCAAAAAGTAATTACCCTTGCAGCTAATAAATGGAAAATTGGCCATGTTCTGCCACAGAAAATTTAATGTTAACTATTTTTAAGAAAACTCACAGTTTCTACTTTGTGTGATGTGCAGTTTTTTAAACAAGTCTGCAAATGTGTAAGTTTTTAAATCACACAAAGTGATCAACAGATATACAATCTTTCTGTCTAATGTTATAAAAATAACTTGATTAACCAATATTTATTACATGGGCAATAAAAACATTTATCCATTTTTGGGTGGTGAGATAATACTTTAGTGATGCAAGTGTCAGGCATGCTGTTGCATTTAAGTCATGGTATGCTTATTATGTACTATAATTCGGAGCAAATTATGAATGACAGTTGTTTCCCATGTGGAATGAATCATACAATTACTACCTCATGGAAGCTTTTGTTAAAATAAGCAGATAAAAATATCAGAGGGTATTAATGGAGTTGGATATATATATCCAAGTGCTTTGAGATCACTCAAGAATTAAAATTTCAAGTACTTTACTCATACAAATAGAAAGGATTAAATGAGTGAGGATCAGGAAGGAACACAGATAGACTGCATGATTTAATACCTGCAGAAGGTTGCTCTTCCTAATTTCTGTACATGTTATTCGTCCTGTCCATGATCTGTTTACTGTGTAAAATATTCTCTGTATGACCTATGCAAAAAAAAATTATTGACATTTGACAGCAATTTAAAATGGAGACAGCAAATAGTGCGTGATGGGCGCAAAGGTAATGCTGTTGTATGTATTAAACAAAAATATTTGTAGACAACCTGAATTCTCCATGAATGATAGAAGTAACTGGTAAAACATAAATATCCCCATCTTGGCAAATTCCACACTTAAAAATGTCTAAACAATACAGGGCTAGAATTAGAAGCAAAAGACTGTCAAATTAGATAAGCAAAAGAGCAGAATGCAAGCCAAAGGAAATTGCAATCATGTGCAACATTCTTGCCAGCTACCTAGGTCCAAAGCGACTTGATGCACATAACCACTGTCATGGCAAATATCTGTCAAGGACATGGAAAAGATGCATTGGGAATAATTTTAAATTAGTGGGAGCAATATAAGTTCAAATGAATGAAACTCATCCAATCAGAATCAGTAAGCGCTTACATAAACCACTATGATGGAATTTGTGTAAATGAAAACACTGAAATAACTGAATTATTAGATTCAGAAAAGCAGGGCAGGCAAGATCTTCCTGTAGGGTAAACAACCTTCCTCACCTTGTCTTTATGAATAATGATAAATGAAAGGTTGATTATTAAAATGCTAACTTAAAAATCCAGTCAGTCACAACACAAGGAATTAATTGTGTTATTGAACAAGTGGTATACATTTTCAGGACCTCCATCACAGGTCCTGTGGAACTGAAGAAAAAAGTGGGCAAGGCTATTCAAGGGTCACCAGGCCAAGTTAAAGGCCTAAGAGAAATCAGAACTCTGAGTGGAGGTCAGGGTGGAGACAAGAGGGCAAAGAGTGATCTAAAGTGGAACATGCCTCTCTCACTACCTGTCCCTCCAACCAAGACCAGAGCAGAATTTACAAATCCCATTCTTCAGAAGATGTCATCACAATGTGTATAGTACAAAGATGCTGAATGGGATAGATGCAGAACAGATCTGGCAGCTCAAGAGTTGGCACCCATAAGCCACCATGCGCCACCAACAGCAGAATTGTGGGCAATCAGAATCTCTAACACCTCATGATCTGACATATCCATTGCTTTACAATTTCCACCAAGTCAAGAAATCAATTCTGCTTCACTGAGTGAAGGGCAGGTGAGCAGGATCACCTAGCATACCCAAAGATAAATACGATGCCAGTTTAGTGAAACTGCAATACAGGAATATAGGCACACTAGGCAGCAGAAAACAGAATGCAATAGAAAGCATGCAGTGGACAGATTAAACCAAGCTCATCCAATGGACCAAATCCGGTCCTAAAATACTTGGCCATCACTGGTAGACAACAATTAAAACAGAACATGAAATGGCAGTTGCAACAACATCCCCATCCTCAATAATGGCAGGGCTGAGCATGTGACTGCTAATGACTGAATCAAACATGTTAACCAGATGTGTCAAATTGAAGGTCTGTCCTGGCTTCCTGCTGAACCAAATTTAATTCACTTCACATAGTTCTTAGAAACAGTTGAGAGCTCTGGTTAAAATGAGGCTAACATCCCAATTACGGTACTAAAGACCTCTACTTCAGACCTGGCTGATCCTCTAACCACACTATTCCACTACTCTGGCTATGCTCTTTGCACTACTACCATTGAGCAATAGGTACAGGAGCCTTGGATCCCATCAGGTTCAGTAAGTTATTATCCTGCAGCCAACAGGTTCCTGATCTAACATTGATAACTTCACTCACTTCATTACTG
The DNA here is from genome assembly GCF_048418815.1 of Hemitrygon akajei. Taxonomy (NCBI): domain Eukaryota; kingdom Metazoa; phylum Chordata; class Chondrichthyes; order Myliobatiformes; family Dasyatidae; genus Hemitrygon; species Hemitrygon akajei. The sequence goes on from NC_133127.1 coordinate 181,983,801, forward strand.
AACAGACTCCACAACCTATTGACTCACTTTCAAGGACTCTACAACTCTCTTTCTCAGTATTGTTTATTTAGTTGTTATTGGCACAAGTTCTGGCAGATGGAGCAGAGGTGCTCGATGAAGTGGTCCCCCAACTTACAATGGGTTTCACCAACGTAGAGGAGGCCACATTGGGAGATCCACTAAAAGCAGAACTTCCTGTGGCCAAACGTTTTAATTCTGATTCCCTTTCTAATGTGTCTGCCCATGGCCTTCTCTTGTGCCATGATGAAATCACCTTCAGGGTGGAGAAACTATACCTTATATTCTGTCTAGGTAGCCTCCCACCTGATGGCATGAATATCGACTTTTCCTTCCAGTAGAGAAAGAATTCACTCCCCCTCCCGTTCTATTCCCCACTCTAGCTTCTTAGCTCTTCTCACCTGCTTATCACCTCCCCCGGTGCCCATCCTCATTCCATTTCTCCTCAGGTTCCCTCTCCTCTCCTATCAGATTCCTTTCTCTTCAGCCCTTTACTTTTCCTACTCACTTGCATTCATCTATCACCTTCTAGCTATCCCCTGTTCCTCTCCCATGACCCCACCTTTTTATTCTGGTGTCTGCTTCCTTCCTTTCCAGTCTTGAAGTGTCTGCCTGAAATGTCAATTATTTCCATGGATGCTACTTGACCTGCTGAGTTCCTCCAGCATTTTGTTCATGTTGTTTTGGAATTCCAACATCTGCAGAATCTCTTGTATTTACACTTACCAATAATCTACTCACTAGTGCCCAGTCTAGGTTTCACTGGCCACTAAATTATCCCAAGTGTGAAGGCAGGTTGTAATACTTAAGGGCGTGTTTCTGTGCTGCACTGTTCTATGACTTTAATTTGTAAAATGTGCATGAGGGATTGTTAATAGAAAAAAAACGTTTTAGACTTTTTCTAAAAATAGTGCTAAATACAAAACGATCTCACAGAAACACGGTTGAGAAGGAGAGGACAAGTTCCTTTGAAGGGAAAAATTAGGTAAAGTATTTTGGGTGGCAAAAACTAAACCATGCAGTTAGAAAGTCTGCATTTCCTAACAATGTTTTGGCAATACAAAGTGTCCAGACAGTTGCTAAGAAGCTAGAGAAAAAAAAAACTTTTCCATTGGCATGTTCTGCTTAGTTAAATCAATGTCCTAAAATACAATTAGACAGATGAATTTAAAAAATATTGGTGGCTAATTTTCCCCCAGCCTCAGGAAATATGGCAACAGAATAAAGCTGGGAATAGCTGGCTGCAGAGGTGTGTTTTTAAGCTCTTGAGATAATAGAATCACAAAGAACCACTAGCTTATGGCAGTTTTCCCAAAAAGCACCTGCCTATGTTCTGCCCTATCACCCAACAATTTTTTCTACCTAATCTGGCACTGCAATGCTATTGTCTGCACCCTGTTGACCCAACAGTACCTTGAGCTTTCATCCATACAGCTGACATTTCATTCCCAGAAAAAAAACTGCAGCCTTCTGATTCTGACTTTTCATGTCAAAACTATTGCATTTATTAAGATGGGTGGCTATTCAGTGGAAGATCCTTTGGAGTTTGACAGTGTTACCATTCACCCTACAACCACACTTGCCCAAATGAATGACTTGCCCATAGATGTGCCTAAAAGCAAGCAAATCTCTATTAAAGGCTGTACACTCAGCAGAGATCTGGCCACGGAACATCTATACTAATAAATACAAAATAATTTTATTATCCAAGTACATATTTCATCCTGAGATTTATTTTCTTGCAGGCATTCACAGAACAGAAGTACAACAGAATCAATGAAAAACTACACAAAGACTGACAAGCAACCAATGTGAAAAAGAAACTATGCATATACAAAAAAAGTGTATATAAATAATACTGAGAACATTAGTTGTAGAATCCTTGAAAGTGAGTCCATATATTGTCTTCAGTGTTGTGGAGAGTGAAGTTATTCACGGCGGTTTAGGAAGCTGATAACTGAAGGGTTGGACTGGAGTTCAAAGCAGTACATGAGGTTTTGCAGATTTCCCAGCTCCTGACATGCAACTGGATACTTGTGAGTGAGTGTCCACTTGCCTCACCAACATACTTGGAGTCTGATTGTGTCTTCGATCATGTTGTAATAAACAGCATGCAGATGACCAATGAATTTGGGATAGTGCAAGATCTGCTACGTTGAGGCCAATAAATCAGTACTGATATTATAAAACACTGGGAGTATTTATATTGAAATTTAAGCACGCAAGGAAGTAACACACGCAAAATGCTGCGGGAACTCAGCACACCAAGCAGCATCTATGGGGGGAGAAAAAAAAAGTACATTTGACATACTCTTTTCCACAGAAGCTGCCTGGCCTGTTAAGTTCCTTCAGCATTTTGTGTGCGTTGCTTGGATTTCCAGCATCTGTAGATTTTCTCAGATCATCTGCACCTGGTTATATAAAGGTTTCATGATTCTTTCCGCAGACTCTTTTTGCTTGAAAGAACACTATAAGATCTTAAGCAACACACACAAAATGCTGGAGGAACTCAGGCAGGCAGCATCTGTGGAAAAGAGTAATCAGTCAACGTTTTGGGCTGACAACCTTCATCAGGACCTGATGAAGTGTCTCAGCCCGAAACGTCAACTGGTTACTCTTTTCCATAGGTACTGCCAGGCCTGCTGAGTTCCTTCAGCATTGTGTGTATGTTGCTTGGATTTCCAGTATCTGCAGATTTTCTGTTGTTACAGATTTTAAAAAACATTTTTTGTGAAAATGTACAAGACGTTCAAAATGGAAATAAACAACATCTATTTGTATGTAACAAACAGGTAATGGTATAGAGCACTTTAGCTAGCACAGGTAAAACAAAAGACAACAAAACAACATGTTTTCATACTCTGAAGCATCACTTACCGTGGTGACATATCGAGTGTGAAACTCTGTGGCTTCTCTGAGAAATGTTAACCCAGGATGCACATTCACCACATCCTATAAAAGGAAACCATAGTCATTCAACCAATTCAGTTCTTATCAAGCCGATTTTCTTTATAATCTTTTGTTCTTAAACAGGGTGCACTGTAAATGCTGTAGAGCTCAAAACTAGGTAAAGAGGACAAGGCTGCTTTATACCTTCAATTTAAATTTCATATAAACAAAGTGTTTAATATTTAAGTACAGTATATATTTTTTATTTACAACAAATATTAAACAATACAGAAAAGGAACAGATAGATCATACACTAGCTGCATGCTCATTGAAAGGAGGGGAAAGCCTGTTTTTGTTTATGTAAAAAGGTCAATATAATTGATCATATTCACAAAAAGCATGACAACATCGGATGAGTCTATATGGAACAAATCTGCTAGAAAACAATGTTTGAGGAAAGCAATGAGAAAGCCAAGGAAAATTTATAGAAACAAGATAGATGATGAATTCCTACATTAATTCTGAGGAAATGAACATCAATTTTGCAATACCCATGTCTATTGAGTAGGACTGTCCCGGTGCATTAAAAATCTAATGTTAGAGTACTGGCTTACATCTCACTTTGGAAGAAAGCAGCTCAAAATATACAGTGAATTGTGATACTGTAGCCAAATTCTTACTAGCTATTTGTTGTCTTTTTTCCTGTGGAATGAATAATTTTTGAACGGTCAGGATCAGAATTAGGTTTATTTTCACTCACAGAAGTCATGAAGTTTGATGTTTTGTGGAAGCAGTATTGTACAGGCATAGCAATTTACTACAAGTTATAATAAATAAACAGTGCGCAAGAGCTAAGTAGGACACATGGACCATTCAGAAGTCTGATGGCAGAGGGGAGGAAACTGTTCCTGAAACATTGAGCTTGGGCCTTCAGGCAGGAGCCTCCTCCTTGAAGGCACTATGTTTGGAAGATGTCCTCAATGGTGGGGTGGTTTATGTCCATCATGGAGCAGCTCGACACTACAAGCGTGGGCTTCCAACCCTTTTTTATGCCTCAGATCCATGCTTTAAGCAAGGGGCCTGTGGACCACAGGTTGGGAACCCCTGCTCTAAAGCCTCTTATGATCCTGAGCATAGGCTGGTAGTGATGCAATCAGAAAGCTCTCCATGGTACATCTACAGAAACTTGCTACAATCTTTGCTGACATACCAATTCTCCTCAAACTCCTGATGAAATATAGTTGCATCATGCCTTTGACATGATTGCATCAATATGCTGGACCCAGGATAGATCTTGAGATATTGACGCCCAGGAACTTTCAGTTGTGCAATGTTTGGGAAGGATTAATTTTCTTCCAAACCCAGTAAACACTCCCCCCCTTACTCCCACAAAATAAACATCTGCTGTCTAATTGAAGGTTGATTTCTCCATATCCATTTTGTCAATGGACAGCATGGTTTGCTTATTTCTCCAATACTAAAAAGTTGCTGAACTGTACTTTTGTATTAAAAAATATTGCCAAGGGAAAAATCTGACCTTGAAAGTTGCATTGATTAAGATATGTTTACTTACAAATTGTTTCCATGCATTTTAAATGGGAAGGTGAGGCTCCACTCAGAAACCTAACCACCCTGAATGAAGCAATATATAGAACACATAAATCAATGCTTTAAGGGTTACCAAAAGAAATTGATTTCACTCTGAACGGATTTTTATTTCATTTATCAAAACAGTCAGATCAAATGTCACCAGCTCATGATGCAAAAAGAAAGATCAAATGCCAGAATTAATTATTTCACTGAAATAACTTTAACACTCTCCCTGTCAACTGCTGGTTTGATGGCAGCATCCACATCTTACAAAATATTGGTAGGTGAGAAAGGTACAAGACAAAATGGGCGCAAAAAATAGCACTAGATCCATCTAACTTGCATTTCTAATCTCAAAATCAGGGCTATTTTAATAAAAGGAAGGATGTTTGGGGAGATTTTAAAAAAAAAAATCCCAAGATCTACATCATTTTTGAGTTTGTTCTCAGAAAGTGTGTGCTATTATGATGTACATTCTTCAGTTCATTCCATTTGAACTTTAGTTTAGGAACAAGACACAAAGTATAGATTTAATAAGATTATACACTCAACGTCCACTTTTTGGTACACCCTTACACCTGCTCATTAATGGAAATATCTAATCATCCAATCATATGGTGGCAACTCAATGCATAAAAGCCTGCAGGCATTGTCAAGAGGTTCAGTTGTTGTTCTGATCAAACATCAGAATGGGGAAAAAAATGTAATCCAAGTAATAATGTGAATTGATTCTTGGTGTCAGATGGAGTGGTTTGAGTATCTTAGAAACTGCTGGTAGCCTGTGATTAATCGATTATTTATTTATTTATTTAAAACATAGAGTCTCTAGAGTTTAAGATTTATAGAGAATGGTACAATAAACAAAGAACATCCCCTGAGCAGCAATTCTATGGGTGAAAATGCCTTGTTAACAGAGGTCAGAGGAGAATGTTTAAAGCTGACGAGGTAACAACAACTCAAATGTGTTACAACAGCGATGTGCAGAAAGAGCACCTCTGAAAACTTTGAAGCAAATGGGCTACAGCGCAGAAGACCACAAATATACACCCAGTGGCCATTGAGTGTATTTTCTGCATTATACTATGTTATCAGCAAAAAATTGCCTTAAAGAGCAAGGGTTATTTTAATGAAACAGAATGTGGCATCAGTGAAGGCTATTGGTCTTATGGTCAGAGAGATGTGTACAGAAATTAGATGGATTTTCTGCATTGTGGAAGCTTGGCAAAAGTGTCGTTGCTCCCTGAATCAAATGTTTCATGATAATATATCCAACAAAACCGCAACATTATGCTAATACCTACTGGAGAAAACCTCTGGCCTCCTCCACAGAAGCAACACAGAAATCATAGCACCCCCATGAAATTTAGATTTTAATTTCCACTTTCCCACAAAGCCAATTATTTAATTTTCTCCTATGAAGTATATTTACAGTAAATCAAATGTTATTCTTTTAAAAAAAAATTTCTAGAGGTTTAATGGCACTTCAGTTTACGGTTGAAGAACTGGCATGCTTGTTTGCACTAGCACTTGCTTGACATAATTCAACATTCACAAACCAACTAAAAATCTCAATTATGAAGAGTCCTCATCTAAGTGAGACTATCTGGAATGCACACTAAGGTGGAACTATAAATTTTAGTATCTAGGCTTCTTGTTAGCTGTTACGTATTCTTCTCTCCCTCTACTAAAATTGGGACCAGTAGGCCCAATAGGATGTGGGGGTTGAGCATTCATTGGACCTGGAGCACCCTATCCAAAGCAGTCATTATGCCCTGCCATGTCGCTGGTGTTCGCACTGGTGCTCATCATCTGTCCAGTCATTGCACTAGGTCCTCCAGGGTTACTTAATGTACTGTGGCCTTCATTGACCACTGCTGCCATTGGCGGAAAGCTTTGATTTGCAGTAGTATATTGTTCTGTCATTCCTCCAGCCATTCGCATTTCACGCTCTCTAGGATCCATGTACCCCATGCAGAAGTTCTCCTCCCTCTGGCGCCTCATCATCTCCTCTTTTTCTCTTTGCCGCATCAACATTTCCTCTTCCCATCTCTAACGTTCTTCCTCTTGCCTCAACTGAAGCTGTTTGCACTTCTGAACTTCCTGGCTGTGGAGTTCCTCAAATGTTATTCTAAAGCAGTGGATGTAAAATTTTAAGCAGCATTTTACTTTAGGATGTATCAACAATTTGCAGTTAATTCTATGTCAGTCTTCTTGCATCCAGAAACAGACCATTTTATGGGACACCAATCATACCCCATTTCTCTTGACTCACTGAAAACTGATTACTACCTACAAGGCAGTTATTCTCACAGCACTGACCTAGACATCTTGTCAAGACCCTTTCACTACATTGTCCATAAGCAGACTTCTTAAAATTAAATTGCATTTCATGTGCATCCAATATTCAAATAATTCATGTTAGCTTATAGTTGAACATGGAATTCTTCAATTCAAGTACAAACATTTTGCATTTAAAGTATCTTCTGAACTCCTAAGAGTCCAAATTATTTTACAGTCAAAATCAAATGAATATGATGTAGAGATTTTACTATATATCCATATTTATAAGTATAACACAAATATGATAGATAAATGTGTTTGAGCACTGTAGGTTGGTGGTTTATCCTTAAGACATGGAACCTTCCCATTATCATTTCCAAGGAGATATATCATGTCTACTTAAAAGGCCATACCTAAAAATTACAGATTTTTTACAGTTTCAAATAAGTACATTTCCTAAAAGTCCAGATAAGAACTTACTAGATGTAATTTTTAATTTGAAAACTTTTTATAATGGATCTATATCTAATATTTATAATATGCCGTTGGGAATGAGAAGTGTTCCTTTAGATAAAATTAAAAATCTTTGGGAACAAGATTTACAGACTTCAATTTCTGAGGAAACTTGGAATCAAAATTTTAAATTGGTTAACAATTCATCATTATGTGCCCGCCACTCTCTCCTACAATTTAAAATGGTCCATAGGGCCATATGACCAAGGGTAAGTTGTCTCATTCTTATTTAGATACATCTCCATATTGTGATAAATGTAATAATGGATAAGCTTCACTCATTCATATGTTTTAGTTATGCCCAAGTCTTGGAAAAATATTAGAAAGTAGTATTTCAAACTTTCTCAATACTTTTCAAAGTAAACTTTAAGCCTAATCCTTTGACCATTTTATTTGGTATTGTTGGAGGAAAGGATATTATTTTGGAGTCATCTGACTTGTACATTTTGGCTTTTATTTCTCTTTTGGCCAGAAGGATGCTCTTGCTTAAATGGAAAGATGTGCCCCCCCCGCCCCCCCCCCCCACTCACGCCCAATGGTTATGTGATGTGATGTGATGTTTAAGTTTAGAGAAGATTCGATTTTCAATCTCTGAATCTGGTCAAGACTTTCAAACATTGTGGGGACCTTTTCTGAATTATTTTCAAAACCTTTGATTTGCTGTTAAAGCACAGATGATGACTAACTTTTTTTTTCCTTTACTAATCAACTTTGGTCTTGATAGTGAGTTAGATTTTTTTTATATAATAAAATTACTATATTTCAATGTTACTAATTAATCAATCTGTATGAATATAGGGTAAGGAGACTTTATATGCGATTTAGCATAATGTATTAATATATATTTTTTCTTGTACTCTGTATTCTTATACGTAAATTAATAAAAGTATTGGAAAAGAAAAGGACAGCATATAACATGAATGTTTCATCTAAAACGTGTCACTTCCAACATTATATACCCACAAAACTGTATTTAAATGCAGAACGGGGTATATGCTCAGACCATAGGTGAGGTTTGGTTGGTAGTAGATGACTGCTAGAATCTCTCAAAAGAAAAAGTGAATAAAAATACATTTCATTCTTCTCCAGAATGGTTCATGGTATTTAATTTCCTTGAACCTACTTTAATATACATCTTGTGCAAATTGGTAATACCTTGACTCATTAGTTGAATAACTATACAGCTTGGGCAACTATCAGCAACACAAAATGTATACTCCAAAGCATTTGAGACATCAGAGTACTTAGGCCTGCTGGTTATTGCACCCCTTCCAACTTTAGATTATTATTTATCAAATCACACAATTTTTTAGTCTAACAAACTACTTTAAAATGAACTTAATAGCATGGGCACGTTTTAAAAAAGAAAACAAATTAAGAATGTTAATCAAATTGCTATGAAATAAGATCAATGAAATGACCTTTATTTATTTCTAACTACCATTATAAAGAATAAGTAGTCAAATTATTCTTTACATAGATTAGCAATGGTAAAAATCTCAAAATATATTCTCATGAAAAAACAAAGGTCACAAAACAGCACCTGAATCAATGGAATGAAGTCTTCTTGCTCCAAGTAGTTACATCCAGGTTTTGACAGAAGATATAGGAATTTAGAAGCATCATCGTGGCAGTTTTGCAATACCCTAAGATTTTCAAGATATTAATGATATAGTTTTAAAACATCTCCATCAGATGCCTCAAAAATTAATTAAATTAGTCAACAGGCTATGCAGCTTTAAGTTTGTATCTTGTGCTAAAATAATATCTGAAACACAAGGGATTCTGCGGATGCTAGAAATCAAGACAGACAGAGACACACACACACACACACACACACACACACACACACACACACGTCAACTCAGAAAGTCAAGCTGCATTTATGGAAAAGAATAAACAGTCAACGTTTATTCTGATAAAGGGTCTCTGCATGAAACGCTGACTGCTTATTCCTTCCATAGATGATACCCAACCTGAATAGAATATATGATGAAACAAATGCACATCCACAAGCACTCCACAAGCTTGACACCACTCAGCAAGGTACCACACTTGATTTGTACCCCATTTACCATTCTAAACGTTTATTCTCTCCACTACTAATGCACAGTGGCTGCAGTATGCATCACTTACAAAATGCACTGTAGACATTTACATATACTATTTTGACAAATGTGACCCCAATCACCATGGACACAGACAGAAGGATAGGAACATCACTATTGAATTCCTCATCCCCAAAAATGCACAACATATTGACATAGAATTATAGTCACTGTCTTTCATTTCTTATGCCTGTATCCTGGAATCCCCTGTCAAAGTTATGTGTGAACAGCTTGACCAGAAGAAATGTAACAGTTCAAGGTGACAATTCACCACTCCATTCTCAAGGAGAAATGGGAAAGAACAATAAATGCTGGCCTTACTAGCAGCGCTCATATGCTTCAAAAACAAAAGTAAAAGTTGATATATTGTGCAAACCTAGGTGAGTGAACACCTCCAAATCAAATCATCCCAAATGTATCTTTGAAAAGAGAAATATTGGGGAAATATACATTTTGCCTCTACTGGATAGGCAAAGGTATTACAATTAATGTCCATGATTATGACCAGCAATTTTGAAATTCAACTTTTGGTCGATTGATGCATTGATTACATCTACATGTTATGACATCAAGTGTCTCAGGCGATAATAATGATTAGATGCTGAGATTCTTTCAGGTTAGAAGGGAAGAAATAATACAAACTTATCCTTTCTCAGATTTTCCATTCATAAACACCTTCAACAGATCCAAGAGAAAGTACACGCTTAGGTTCGGCTAGGACTCAAACCCACGTTTGAATGCCTGTAAATCTTATCTGGTTTAACATGAAAACAGCAATTTTGATGAGCCAGAAAACTTCTGGTATCAAAAGGAATAGCTTTTGCCAAAAGAGAGCAGCTCATGAATTTATTAACTCAATTCTTAAATTAGGCAGCCCAAATGCTATCCAAACAAAATTTTGACAGTAGAACAAAATAATTACCTACTCTGAAAAGTGGTTATAACCAGAAAACTCCATAAATTAGCAAAATGCAATAACACACAGAAAACACTGGAGGTACTCAGCAGGTCAGGCAACATCTTTAGAGGGAAACAAACAGTTGACATATGGGCTAAACCCAGATGAAGGATCTTGGCCCAAAATGTTGACTGATTATTCCTCTCCATTGGTTCCGCCTGACCCAATTTGTGCCTGTTGCTCAATTTTCAGCATCTCTTGTGCCTCTAACCAAAATACAGAGTATTTAGGTGCAGTCTAATTTTGCTGATATTCATTTTTTTTTCTTTTAAATCATCCATATAACAAGAGCACGCTGATAAGCATTCACATTCAGGAGTGTCTTTTGTTTTCAAATTTTTATTTAAGATAATCAGAAAAAATCTAAAATCTAGTATTTCAAAAAAAAATTATTTAATTTATGTATTTTATTGTAACTTAGTTTATTTGTGCATTTCACTCTACTGCAAAAAAAAAAGAAATTTCACAACATATCTGTGATATTAAACCCTATTCTGATTTTCATACAAGTTTGTGGTCAGAAACCTGACCGAAACTGAAAAATTCCCTGCATCCATATTTGTTTAATTTCAAATACATGCTCTTTCAGACAAAAATAGCTGCATAATTTTTGTTTTCTCATTATTTGCTTTCGAACTTCAGCTTCAAAAATGTGATTCAAAATTTGAAATGAAAGCACTTTTCTATTGTGCTGCTGCACTGTCAAAAACCGATAAACGTAAACTGAGAATTCTAATTATGGACTCCAAAAGGTCCTTTTCTCAATTAGTTACCAATAAACTAAGCAGAAAGGAAATCAAGAACTCCGTACTAAAAATTACAGTTAAGAGCAGTGGAACAAGCAGGAGAACACTTACTTTCTCCATGTTGCGACAAACTTGTGGACAGACACACATCCTGTTCTTTCCCCACCAGCAGCACAAAACAACGGGGCTTTCCAATACAGTGGGCAGTCACATACCTTTGAATTGAATAAAAAAAGCCTTTTGTTAAGCCAGTAAATTTAATGTCTCATATAGAGATGTTATAATGAATGATTGAAAGCAAAGGAAGCAAATAAAGCTGAAGCAAAGACACAATTAGAAAAATAACTAAAAATACTCATTAATAAACTTGAGTATACAGCATCTTTATGAAATCAGAATTGAAGACTTTTAAGGATTTGGCCACTTTAAAAGACAAAGATATTCAAATTGAATTTGTATCTTTGCATTTGGTACTCATTGATTTCTTGCTAGCTCCCTCCTTCTATGCTCCATAGACAACCGATGAAATCCAGTTTATTTGGTTCAATGAAAAGATGCTAAAACAATGTATGTCTGAACCCCAGATTGGATGCTAAAGCCGAGGAAGAAATCATAAAATGGTGTGCTTTATGAAATTTATTTTAGATGAGCTGATGTATTTTTCCCCAAAAAGGAAAATACTAAACCCAACTATGAAAGTATGGTTAGATTAATTAGTTATAATTAGCTACTTTTCCATTACACTGATGGCCTTCAAGGAACAGCGGTGTTAAATCAGAGCACTATGGTACAGCAGTAGGAGCTGCTACACTGTGATGATTGTACGCTCTAGTATCAATTGTTTGGTGACAATAAAGTATTTGTATTTGTACACCTTACAGCTCTGGAAACCCAGATCTGATTCTGACCTTGGATGTGGCATCCAGGTTACAAAGTAGGGTTCTATTCTTCTGAACTGTTAAGTTGGATGGTTGAAAATGCAACCACAGAGTTCCCAGGCTGCAGAAGATAACTGCAGCCGAGCAGCAGCAAGCAAGCCTACATGGCCAAATGCTTTTATGTATAAGCTGTAGACAAGTGATGGGTTTGTAATCTGTGGAGGGCTTATAATTTGCACTTTCTCCTTGTGACCAGTTTTCCCCCCAGTGTTCATCCCACAACAATTTCACATGTCCAATGATGGATGAAAACTTGTAATATTTAACTATCATCGTAAATCGCCCTTAGCACGAAGGCAAGAGGTAGGGGAGTTGATGGGAAAATTCAACAGGATTACTACAAACAGATACACGATGAGTGGTGCAGACCTCAGGCTTCCTCTTAAATCCCAAACAGGTTAACAAGATTCAAAATGAAATTGATGAGTATGTGGGAGAACACAAGTTGCATATTTACAGGGAAACAATAAGAGGGGAAATGACATTAAAGGAAATGATCTTTCCTTTAGTCATACATAATTTTTCTTGTACTTTATTGACACAGAAAGGAGGCCCAAAGCCACCTTCTGTGTTAATAAAGTACAAGAAAAAACAGATGGTCAAGTTATAAAGCAGAGCATTTTGCCTGTTGTGGCTGTGCTGGCAAATAATATACTTCAACTGATCTTACTTTCAGCATTAGATCTGTGAACCAATGTTAGTGCTTTGAGACCACCCTTGATATATCAATATATAATATCAACGTACATGTGACAAAAAGCTAATCTCTATCTCTATCCATCCTGACGAAGGGTCTTGGCCCGAAACATCAACAGTGCTTCTCCCTATAGATGCTGCCTGGCCTGCTGTGTTTCACCAGCATTTTGTGTGTGTTGCTTGAATTTCCAGTATCTGCAGATTTCCTCGTGTTTGTCTTTCATAAGAACCAGTAGGGCTTAAAAAAACTAACATACTGTCCAATTTATTATCAAAGTACATACCATATACTACCTTGAGATTTGTTTACTTTCAGGCATTTACAGGAAAAAAAATACAAAAGAATTTACAAAAATCTATACGTAGACAAAGACTGACAAACAAAAACCAATGTGCAAAAGCCAAATGTGCACGTCTTTCAAATTACTTTTTTAAAAAAGTATAAATTAATATATTAGCTAGTAATGAAAGCAGTAAAAATGTGGAAACACAGCAGACCAAGAAGCAACTGTGGCAAGAGAAACAGAATTAATATTTGAAGATTGAAGACCTTTTGTAGGAAGTGGGAAAGAACATAAATTATGAGAAAATGAGGGAGGATGGATTGGACAAATGGAACATCTCTAATTGGATGAGGACAGCAATGCCTTGGGGATAACTTTTTGAACAAGTTATCCTGCTGATAGTTAATGAGGGAGTCGGAGAGAAATAAAACAATTTTTTAATAATCTGGTGTTTGTGAAATGCACGAATGTGAGAAATACCCAGCAGGTCAAGCTGTGCAGAGAAAGAAAATTGAACTAATGTTAAGGACTGATGACCTCCAATAGAACTGGCCAGAAATCAGGAAAAAGTGAGTTACCCGAAGCATTTACATTCTGTAGGAGTCTGGAAGGCTGCAACTTGCCTTGATGGAAGCTGAAGTACCGTTTCTCAAGCTACATTAGGCTTTATTATAACAGTTCAGGAGTGGAGAATTAAAGTGGGAGATAATTATAAGGTCATATCACCCCTTCCGACTGATTGCTGAGGCTCTGCAAGGCAATCAGCAAGTCTGCATTTGGTTTCTCCATTCTGAGAAGATTACATTGTGATCACTGAATGAAGTATACTCAACTGGTAAAAGTGTAAGTGAATTGTTTTGTTAGCTGAAAGATATGTTTCCAATGGCTTCTGATCTTGTTTCAGCTTTCCAGTGATCTGCAGTTACTTTGACTTTCATATTAGCTAGTGACATTTGGTATTTTGATATGCACAAAAAAGAATCGCACATGAAACATTCAGAAAAGGACACTATGAAATAACAAAATTTCACAAAGTGCTAAATAAAAACTTACTTTGGCAATTTTTCCCATGTCTTCCAAGGTAGCCTTTTCATTTTCAAATTGAGTAAACACATTTTCTATCCTGGCAATGACTGCATCTACATTAAGAGTCTTCTTGGGGCATCCTTGAGGAAAATAGAACTTCGGAATGCACTCGCTCAGTGTGGGGGGTAAAAGGTTCTCTTTCTTCGTTTGAACCTAACAGAAATAAATAACAGACATTTAATTCATGGCAAGCCACTTGGACATCAAATGTACTACCTCAGTAAGACTAATAATTATGGGTTATAATAGAGTATCATCATGTATTCTTTCATGAAACAATACAGCATAAAATGCTTTAAATGATCACTGATGAGCCAAGATTGCCTCAGAATTTTATATTTGTGGGTTAACTTTTGTGCTCAAGATTCAAGACAAAATCTATTGTCACATGCCCATCAGTACTGAGGAAGTGATGTTCTGGTGGAGGTGACATCTTTTGATTGAGATGTTCAGCCATAAATATTAATTAACATTTTCAACATTGTATTAACTGCTAAACTACTGTGATTTCAGTATCTGCATAGTGCAAAAGACACAAATTAAACTTTTCAAATTAAGGAAATCTAATCTGTAGCTGGTTTTACCCCACTGTTCACTAAATTCCCAAAACTATAATTCACTGTCAGCTACAGACATCTACTTATCCTTTTTGCACAGTATCTTGTTAAAGTCTATAATATTAACCATTACTTCAGTCATGTTTGGGGGCAAGTGACAGTGCACCTTGGCTTAGCATCCACCTGTCAACCGAAGTACAGAGTATTATCAAAAGCAAACACGAGGAAATCTGCAGATACGGGAAATTCAAGCAACGCACACAAAATGCTGGTGGAACACAGCAGGCCAGGCAGCATCTATAAGGAGAAGGTCTCGGCCCGAAACGTCGACAGTGCTTCTTCTTATAGATGCTGCTTGGCCTGCTGTGTTCCACCAGCATTTTGTGTGTGTTACAGAGTATTATATTACAATTGTACAGTGTCATGGCATGATCATATCCAAGAATTCTGTGCAAATTTAGGTGTCCTTATCTTAAAAGGGATCTGTTTGCTATAGAAGGGGACAGAAGATCCTTCATACTGACATGACAAGTCCATAATGAACAGACAGTATTCTAGGCTTCTATTCCTCAGAGCTTAGAAGATGAGAACATTGAAACATCAAAATTCTAGACAAGCTTGACAGAACAGATGCAGTAGAATGCATCTCCTAGCTGAAAAATCTAGAATTGTGGGCCAGTCTTAAAGAAAGAAATGGGCCATCTGGGACTGAAGTGTGGAAATATTTCTTTACCCAAAAATGGTAGGGATCATTGGAAATTCACAAACAGGGACTTCTTCACACAAAATCTATGTTGATCAACAAATGCCTATTTGCAACAATCCCATATGTCAGCATTTTACTGTGGCCTTCTCTGCCTTGGTAATCCATGTGCTCATCTAGTTATTTCTTGAAAGCATCTGCTATATCTTGGGCAAAGCATTCTAGATTTCAACCACCCTCTGGGTGGAAGAAAAAACACTTCCCTAGATTCGCTCCAAACTTCTTACCCCATGGTTTTGATCAATCTGAAATGGAGAGATTTCCCATCTATCCAGTCCACATCCTTTATAATGTTGTACATCTCACTTTCTGCCTCCTCTGTTCCAGAGAAAAGAAAACCCATTCTGGCCATTCTCCCTCATCACAAAAACAGATCCAAAGCCAACGTCCCAGCACAAATCCAGGTCACTCGAGCTGTGTGACAGCACCTCTATTTGCTGCGTCACTGTGAAGCTCTCGAAAAGATTTTCATTGGTTGAAAAACAGATGGCAGAATTTGTCTGAATAAATTGAAAGGGAGTGAGGCTATTAATTGAAAATAAGAAAATGCAAGTGCCAGCAAGACATGGAATGAAGATACTCAAGAGTCAAAACAGTCCAAAGACAGCAAAAAAAATAGTAATTTGTTATCTTATTCTTTGAGAATCCCAAATACCATCTGATTTATCAGAACTCTAATTATTACACTCACTTTCAAGCTTAACTGGTTCTGCTTCATGCACACCCTTTAAACTCAATGATATTCATGATACCCCTTTATAACATGTAAATGAAAATCAAAATTTAAAACATGTTGGGAAAAACATCCAGTTGTCCAATGTGCTAGTCTGGTACTGAAAACCTGAGTATGCCAGATTAAAAGAATTTTACTGTAGCAATTTGCAAACATGAGGAAATCTGCATATGCTGGAAATTCAAGCAACACACACAAAATGCTGGTGGAATGCAGCAGACCAGGCAGCATCTATAGGAAGTACAGCCTACATTTTGGGCCCAGACTCTTCGTCAGTTAGTCCTGACGAAGGGTCTCAGCCCGAAACGTAGGCTGTACTACTTCCTATTGATGCTGCCTGGCCTGCTGCATTCCACCAGCATTTTGTGTGTTACTATAGCAATTAATGCCTTAGATTCTTGACAGATATTAAATCCATTAAAAAGTAGTTAGTGTAGAAAGCAGCATTTTATGTAGACTTGTCTCTGACAAATTATTTTTCAATAGCTCGTACAGGTTAAGAAGCTTACTCCGAGTTTTCTTGAACTGAGCTGCTCAAGAAACTTACAAAGGATGCTCTCCATTTTCCAGATTTAACAGACATTTGGCAAGTACCCAATGTTCCATCAACACTGCATGTACGTACAAATTACATTCTTCCATTGGCAAAATAATATTTAACACCAATGTATTTGCTAGGAAATATAAATGCAATTGCCCTTAAAAATGATATCCTGTTACATGGGAGAGAATCTACAATGTAACTGAATAACATTCTTCTTTTAAAACACTGATCAAATTTTCATTCATTACATTACGAGTTGAAGCAACACTATTGTTAACAATGTCTAAATACATATCACTGCACATTATATGAAAACTATTTCAAATTCTCCTATTTCCTCTTCATACACTAGTTTTTGTGCTTTGATTCAATGTTATACTATAGCCTCATTATTCAGATCCACAATTTCACTTTGCTGAAAATGATTCTTTTATTTTGGTAGACACATTTCTAAATATTGCACATGAATTTAATGGCCTTTCAGCAAATAAGCAGAGGGAGAGCAAATGCATTCAAAAATCTTGGCAAAGGTCTATACTGACAAGCAATTATATCTGCACTTAAAGAGCATACAGTATGCCAAAGTCAATTTAACACTCACATTGAGATTTATAGAATTTGGCCCATCTCCCATATCCCTTTGCTACTACAAACTTCCTTTAAAAAGACTATTTCCTGTGGCTAAGGAGGCAGGCAGACTTCAGCCTAATAGTTTTTATAAAAGATTGGATGGAGTGATTCCACATGCTGCAGTCCAGTAGCTTCATACTTGTTTTCAGATAAATGGGTTTACCATCATTATTCACTTAGTCTGTCTATATCCCCAGAGCCTCCTCGCATTCTCATCCATCTCTGCAATCCTACCTAGATTTCATACTGTCAGTAACCTTGGACAATTAGTGATGCTGAATGCAAAAAAAAAAAAAAAACCGGGGCCTCCCAAATTATTGCAACTTCTGGTACCTTAATCCCTCCCTTTGCTCTCTGTACAGTACTAATTTTCTACTAATACCATGCCAATACCAATACCATGTTTTCTAATCTTGCTGATCAACCTTGTACGGGATCTTATCAAACACCTTCCAAAAATTCAAGTACATTAAAGCTATTGGCTCCTCCATTCCAATAGTCATATCCTCAAACACTAGTACATTAATTAAACACATTTCCTTTCATGAATACATGTTGGCATTACTTAGTACAGCTACTCTCATTTAAAACCTACTTTTATTATATACTTAATTTTTGGCATTTTCCCTATGGCTGATGTTAGGTCTACACATTGGTAATCATCCATTCTCTCTCTCAAACCAGTCTTAAAAGCACTATCCCTCAACTCACAGAAACAATTCCAGAATCTATAGAATTTAGGAAAGGGATACAAAACTAAAAGTTCTGGAAACACTACAGATTAGGCAGCATCTGTGACAGATGACAACCAAAGCATTTACCATCCTCCACACTACAACTTTAAAAACTGAGATGTAAATCACTGGTCTTTGGAAACAATCCATTTAAGTCACTAGTCTTTGAGTACTCATTTATGTGTTTTAAAACAAATAGTTTATTTGTTCCTCATACTTGTTTGTCCTTTTGATTCCAATATTATTAGCTGGTTTTCTGTCATCTGTGACATTAGACACAAGTAACTGCTTATTTCTTATCTATTACCTTATACCTCATCTTCCTCTCCATTTTATTTTAGAGATACAGCAGGATAATCTGCCTTCTGGCCCCAATGAGCCTGCTCTGTCCAATTACACCCATGCACTTGGGAAACCAGAGCTCTTGGAGGAAACACACGTGTTCTCAGGAAGAATGTGGCAAAATTCAACCTGGGTCGCTAACGGTACTTTTTAGAACTTCAAAGCAATAATCTAACTCAAAAGGAAGACTCAGGAGTCTGAAGTGTTATTCTAACTTAGTGTTTACTTTTTAGTGAGGCATGCACATATCACATGATGACATTGCTGAATATACAAGGGGTGATTGATAAATTCATGGCCTAAAGTAGAAGGAATTAATTTTAGAAAACCTTTAGCACATTTATTTTTCAACATAGTCCTCTCTTACATTTACACACTTAGCACTTAGTCCAGCGGTCGTGGAGTGTGTGGATCTTGGACCTCCAGAAAGTGTCCACAGATGGGTGATTGATAAGTTCGTGGCCTAAGGTAGAAGGAGATGAGTTATACAGCTCTTGTTAAATGCACGCGCAGTTCCACTATTTGAGTGATTATGCAGAAAGTTTGAAGTTAATAACTCATCTCCATCAACCTAGGCCACGAACTTATCAATCACCCCTTGCATGAAGCAACAAGAATGCTTAATGAAACTCATGCATATACATACATTCTAAATTGTTCTATTCAGGCTTAAAGATTTAATCGCTGTGGAGGATTTCTTATCCTTGTGGGATAATGTTTTTTCTGACAAAGGGTATCACTCTGCTTGGCAGGTGAGACTTGTGGCTGTGAAAACCATCTCAGGTCTGGGGCTTCCTCCTTAGTGTTTGTAGGAGTTGACAGAGACTACAGGAAGTGGTTCTGACAGCTCTGAACATTCTTTTTCTTCCTTTTTCTTCTAGTTTGTGCATCTTGATACTGGGAAGGTGCACTCAGTTCACTGGAATACGCACGCATTAATCTTTCAATTGGTCCCTTTAAGATCTGATTTCTCCTTTTGGATTCTGCACCCACAACATTATTCTGTCAAATCCTCTACTTTCGTGTCTCTATTGACTTTTCTTTTTGGCCTTCCATTCACTGGTGGGCTTTGGTCTTTGCATCTACTTTTACAAGCAGCTTTTGGTATACCACTTGAAGTGCATGCAATACCTTGATGTACGCAGATTTCT
This sequence comes from Hemitrygon akajei, assembly GCF_048418815.1. Lineage (NCBI taxonomy): Eukaryota > Metazoa > Chordata > Chondrichthyes > Myliobatiformes > Dasyatidae > Hemitrygon > Hemitrygon akajei. The sequence goes on from NC_133127.1 coordinate 182,003,362, forward strand.
TCATCAGGATCAGATTTAATATTACCAGCATATGTTATGAAAACTGTTAACTTTACGACAGCAACACAATGAAATACATGATAAATAAATACAGAGAAAAAACTGAATACAGAAAGTACATGTCTATTAAATAGTTAAGTTAAAATTAGTGAAAAAAAATCCACAAATAAAGTAGTTAAGGTAGTGTTCAAGGGTTCAATGTCCATTTAGAAATCGGATGGCAGAAGGGAAGAAGCTGTTCCTGAATTACTGAATGTGCACCTTTGGGCTTCTGTACTCCTTCCCACAAATGCCAAATGGGGCTTACAACTTTCCTAAAACTGCTTGAACTCTTCCAGCTTAAAACGAACCCACATTTTATAAGTACTGTAACTGCCTGATTAGTATAACCAGAAACTGAGAAAGTTTCAGGAAAGTTGCAAGCAGTTCCCAACCTTTCAGTGGTTCCCAACCTTTTCTATGCCCCACACCCCTAGGAAATGTTTGATTAATGTTCGCACCCCCTACAAAAGTAATATCACATTTGAAGATGAAGAAGTCTAATTTCTAAACCAAATACAATACTGCAGGTGAACAAATTGAACTTAAAAAAATAAGTTTTTAACTCAGTGCATAAAATGCATTTATAAATTGAGCAATCAGATTTTAATTTATTCAGAAAAAATTGTAAACAGTAAAATCAATTCCAATTGTGAACATAAAATTCAATGACTTCTTTGCTCCTGCTTCTCATTCATGATTTTGTCAAAACGTGGAACTTTCTTGCTGACTGTGATCCGCAGGTCTGCCTGCAGATTCAGGTGATTCCTAGATTTTGTCTTGATTGACAAAAGAGGACCGAATCCAGATTCACACAAGTATGTTGTTGCAAATGGAATGAGGACACGGAGTGCTTTTCCACCAAGTCTTGGGAACATATCCAGTGCTGCACACCAAAACTCCTCCAAAGTCTTGCTTTCAAATTGCATTTCAAGAGCTCGATTTGTCCGCAAATCAATAAGATCTTCCTTCAGCTCTTCATCATCTGACATCTTCTCCAAATTCTAGGAATATGGATTCATGATCCATTCTTCTGAAATCTTCAGGTCTCTAGCAGTAAAATATCCATCAAACAATTCTGACAGTATTTCCAAATGAGCCACAATTTCTTCACGCACAGTGGGAGTTAATGGATCCAGCATCATCAACCATCTCTTCTAGTGAAGGAAAATTTGAGAGACTGCCTCTTTCGATCCTTCAACACCAAAGACGCAACTTTTCTTTGAAGGCATTCAACTTTTCACAAGCCTTCAATATGTTTATCCCTTTTCCTTGAAGAGAAACACTTAGGTCATTCATATGAGTGAAAATGTCAGCTAAGTAAGCCAGCATTTGGGTGAGTTCTTGTGATTCCATTGCCCCAACCAGATCACATTCACGCTCCTCCAGAAAAGCTTTGATTTCTTCCCGCAGCTCAAAGAAGCGGGTTAAAGCTTGTCCTCGTGACAACCAACAGATTTCTGTGTGGAAAAGCAAAACTGAATGCTCACTTCCCAGATCCTCACAAAATGATTTGAAGATGCGATGGTTCAAAGCACGCCCCCGATCCAGTTGATAATCTTCACACAATTATCAAGGACTTTCTTCAAATTTGGAGGCAATGTTTTTGATGCTGTTATGAGTGATGAACAGACCTGATGGACAATGGGGTAAAGAGTTAACCATCCCCCCCCTGAGAACCATGAACTATTACTGTTGCTATGCTGACCATGAGAAAGAGAGACAAAAAACAGGCAAGAACATCTGCGACAGACAAGAGAAAGAGGGAGTTTACTGATTAACTGTATTGTGACTCCTTTTTGAATTATTTACTGTTTCGCTGCAAGGACAATAGTTTGCTCGTTAACATTCGTCAGTGGACTGTAGGAGTGGCATGATTTAATGGACACGATCATTCAGGATTGATGGATAGCTGAGACCCCATTAGTAGGGATAAAAAGACAGGTCTGGAGAGACACCCTTCAGACACGCCAGTGGACACTGATTGAGGGTTGGAACCCACAAAGAAAGGTGGGGGATTCGAAGACCGAACCAGGAGATCGGTCAGTAAAACTCAGTGTAAAAGCAGGGCCGGTGGGGACTTGTGTGTGTGTCCACTCATGCCAGAGTGACGAGTCCACCACAGAAGAACGGTCTAGCAGAAGGACGGAGAGGTCATAGCTGGATGACCACGACGGTACGACGGATTAAGAAAGCAAAGGAAAGTTTGGCTGCTGTAGCTGTTACATCTCGCTCGCTCTCTCTCTCTCTCCCCAACGATTACAACTCAACAAGCATAACTACTTCAGCACTCATGAACTGAACTGAACTTTATATTCTATGACAATTCATTTACTCCTAGACATCGATAGAGCTTGTTTAGTATTGCTTATTATTCCTACACTTTTAGGTTTATTACTGCTAACTTGTGTTATACGTATATTCACATTATTGATATGGGTTTACTTATTTTTATTAATAAACACCTTTAAATATAGTACCACCAGACTCCAATGGGTTCTTCTTTCTCTGCTGGTCAGACACCCAGTTACGGGGTATGTAACAATGCCAAAGCATGCCGATGAAGAAAACAATGGGTAACTTGCAAGTCTGGAATCTCCTTTTTCATCAATGCAGAAAAGCTAGATTTATTTCCAAGCATTGCAGGTGCCCCGTCAGTGCACACAGAACCAATGACTTTGATATCTAAATCATGTTTGGCAAAGAAGTCTTTCACCAGCTGCATCACATCCTTTGCAGTTGTGTTTGTTTTCAGATCTTTACAAAGCAGGAAATCTTCTTTCACAGCACCATCATTGACATACCTCACTAATGTGATGAGTTGACTACAAATGGAGACATCAGTTGACTCATCCAACTGAATAGAGATTTTAAGAGGACTAGCTCTGACATCTGAGAGGACTTGGTCCAAAATATCTTCACTCAAATCACTGATTCGGTTGTGAATGACATTATTTGATAGGGACACCTGTTCAAATTTTTTTCTTGCTTCTTTGCCCAGGATAATTGTTGCCATTTCCAGTGCACATGGCTTGATAAGATCTTCTGCAATTGTATGGGGCTTCTTGGATTTGGCCACTTTGTATGAAGCAAGAAGTAGTGGTTTTTCAACAGAAATGAAACCTAATTTTGGAAGAGTTCCTTGTGAATCAAAACAAGCTCTTTTGATTTTCAATGATTCAGTATCATGTCCTTCAACATCAGCTCCACCATGCTTGTTCCTGAAGTGCTCTTGAAGCTTGGATGGCTTCAGATTTGAGTTGGAAAACACAACGCTACAAAGAATGCACTGGGGTTTTTGCAAGCCATCATTTCCTGTTGTGCAAGTGAAACCAAAGCACACAGTCATCATTCCATTTCCTTCTTTTTGACATGATGAAGGGTTAAGGGTAAAGAGAAAAATATGAGCTAATATGAGAAAAACTATCTGACTAAGTCAGGGATGACCGCTTTACTCAACCAGACACGCCTATAGCAAAGTATTGCGAGAAATACGCTTTCGAATATTATATTACAATATTATCTGCGGTTACGCCAAGATAAATCGTCAGGTGTAAATGCTACGGGGACATGACACGACTTATTAGACTACTCTTTACTGAATTTACACAACCATTTCCGGTGATTACCGGAAATATGAACTCCCATCACACGATTCAAAGTCCTTGGTGCTAAACATGATACCTCAACTAACACAATTCAAAATTATCAACGATTCAAGAAAAAAACCTTTGAAATTCAAAAACTTCTTTAATGCATTGAGACAAATACGAATGAATAACTTCAGCTGCTTTTTATCAAAATGCCGCTTTCGTAAATTTTATAATTGAACTATTTACCTACTGTCTGCAGGTTTGCTTTAACGTGAAGTCATTACTCGATGGTTGATTCGGGATGTATAAAGATTTTGGTATTATGAGATGGTTTTTAATTCTGAGATGTAACCTTCTAGCTAACATTGATGAGACTCTTCAACTCTGAGGTGTAACTCCCAGGTAACACTGAGGAGAATCCTCAACGCTGACTCAGGCAGTGGGAGACTGGAGTGAGTTTACATCTCTCTTGACTCGGGCAGCGGGAGACTGGAGTGTTCTTGGGACAAACATTACTACCACTTCTCAAGGCACACTGGCTGCTGGCTGAGTGATGACTCGTGACTCGTCATTCAAGGACACAAGCCACTCTTTGTCGCACCCCCTGGGGGTGCGGGCACCCCAGGTTGGGAACCCCTGTTCTAATTGGACATTGAACCCATGAACACCATCTCACCTTTCTCTAATTATTTCTCGTTTTGCACTATTTTTAAATTTAACTATTAACATACAAATACACTGCCTACTGTGTTTACAGTGTTGCCAAGTTTAGCCAATCCTGTGGCACTCTCATCCTTACCAGATTTTTCATTAAGAGGATACAGATTAGTGCTCTTTTTGAAACTGCAACTCGAATTTTTAAACCTTTTTATCTTCTCTGTGCAGTCCATCTATTTTTCTCTGTCCAACATACTCTTTGTACGTGTCCTACTTTGTTGCATTTTCTACAAGTTTCACCTTTAAATATGCATTGTCTGGTGTATGCGAGTCCCTGCCATAATGGTAACACAACCTGTTTGGCCAACTCCATCTAGATGCTGCAATTTTGTTCACGCTCACTTTCATTCCTGACTACAACTCTGCCTGTGGTTTCCACTGAAACAGCAATTTCAACTGCTCTTTTAAACGCAAGCTATGCTTCAGTTAGAAGCAGTTTTTGAATGCTTTTGTGGAAGATGAAATGATCTCTCAGTGCATCAAGACAGTTACTGAACTGACGATGCTCAATCTCTTCAATTCAGCCACGTGTGCTGAAAAGGACTCCCCTTCTTTGTGATTCTGTTTACGAAACCCAAGGCATTCTGCAATCAACAATGACTTCAGATCTAAGTGTTCCTGAATTACTTTGACAATATCAGCAAAGATCATCTCGGATGGCTTGATTGGAGCAGTTAAACTTTGAAGCAAACTATATTCCTTTAAATTCAATGAAGTCAACAAAATGGGTACTTGTTTCTCATTGGCCATTTCAGTTGCTTCAAAATATTGTTAAATTTGGGGGGGGGGGGGCGGTGTGTGTGTGTGTGTATTCATTCATTCCAGTTATCTTTTTATAATAAAATATCGATTTTTGAGTAGCCAGCCATTTTTGCTTTTTAAAATTTTCTACCCAATACTCAATCTTAATAAACCCAAGAAATTCACTGTTTACTGCCCTTTTTTAAAAATAACTTGATCATGTCTTCTTTTCTGAAGAACAGGCACTGCTTTTTCTTTTTTAAAAACCATGCTGTTACTTGCTGGATTTTTTTGAAATTTTGATCATCTCACTGTACTTCAACAGGTCGACAGCCACCTATTTTAAAAATACCTCATCATCATTATGTTTCGCAACTTCAAAAACATCAATTCAAAGTAAGGCTGAAATGTAGGTCTAACTTCATGTTTACTTTTTAGCAAGGGCACATCTATTATGTTGAGGCCCCATGTGCCACCTAGGCACTAAGGGTTCAGACGACATCTATTACGTGGTAACATGACGACACATTTATACATACAGTGCCTATAAAAAGTATTCGGCCCCCTTGGAAGTTTTCATGTTTTATTGTTTTACAGCATTGAATTACAGTGGATTTAATTTGGCTTTTTTGACACTGATCAACAGAGAAAGACTCTTTCATGTCAAAGTGAAAACAGATCTTTACAAAGTGATCTAAGTTGCAAATATAAAACACAAAATAATTGTTTGCATAAGCATTGAATCCCCTTTAGCATGACAACACTAAATCATCACTGATGCAGCCAAATGGTTTTAGAAGTCACATTATTTGTTAAATGGAGATCTGTTTTTGGAGACCCATGTGCAATCAAAGTGTTTCAACTGACTGTAGTAAAAATACACCTGTATCTGTAAGGTCCAACTGCTGGTGAGCCAGTACCCTAACAAAATGACACCATGAAGTCAAAAGAACACTCTAAGCAACTCCACGAAAAGGCTATTGAAAAGCACAAGTCAGAAGATGCTAGAAAATTTCCAAGTCACTGAATATCTCTTGGAGTACAGTTAAATCAATCAAGAAGTGGAAAGAATATGGCATAGCTGTAAATCTGCCTAGATCAGGCCATCTTCAAAAACTGAGTGACTGTACAAGGTGACTAGTGAGGAAGACCACCAAGAGATCTATGACAACTCTGGGGTAGTTACAAACTTCAATGGCCGAGATGGGAGAGACTGCGCATACAACTGTTGCCCTGGTGTGTCACAAGTTGCAGCTTTATGGGGGAGTAGCAAAGAGAAAGCCATTGTTTGAAATAAAACTCACATGAAATCTTGGCTGCAGTTTGTCAGAAGGCACTTGGGAGACTCTGAAGTCAGCTGGAAGAAGGTTCTATGGTCTGATGAAAACAAAATTGAGCTTTTTGGCCATCAGATTAAATGTCACGTTTGGAGTAAGCCAAATGTTGCACATCATTGTAAACATACTATCCCTACCGTGAGGCGTGGTGATGGCTGTATCATGTTGGGAGGGTCCAGAAGGCATGTAAAGGTAGAGGGTAAAATGAATGCAGCAAGATGCAGGGAAATCCTGGAGGAAAACTGATGCAGTCTGCAAGAGAACTGCGACCTGAGAAAAGATGTGTTTTCCAGCAAGACAATGACCCCAAGCATAATGCCAAAGCTACACAGGAACTGCTTAAAAGCAACAAAGCTAATGTTCTGGAGTGGCCAAGTCAGAGTTCAGACCTCAATCCAATTGTGAATTAGTGGCTGGACTTCAGAAGGGAGTTCACTCACGATCCCTATGCAATCCGACAGAGCTTGAGCAGTTTTGTAAAGAAGAATGGGGAAATATTGCAGTGTCTAGCTGTGCAAAGCTGATAGAGACCTATCTACACAGATTTAAGGCTGTAATTGCTGTCAAAGGTGAATCTACTAAATACTGACTTGAAAGGGGTGAATACTTATGCAATCAATTTTATATTTGTAATTAATTTAGATCACTTTGTAGACATTTGTTTTCACTTTGACACGAAAGCCCTTTTCTAATAAGTGTCAAAAAAGGCAAATGAAACCCACTGATTCAATGTTGTAAAACAATGAAACATGAAAACTTTCAAGGGGGGTGAATATCTTAAAAAAAAATATAGGCACTACACATCCTGTAATGAATTATTTAAACAAACAAGAATGCTTAATCAAACTATATATGGGAAGAGCCTACTCCGCACTGTGTCTCAATAAATATTAATAAACAATTGCCTTCACTAGATTATTCCTTTTTATACATGTATAAAAAGGCCCTACAGTCCATTCTTCTGTTTCTTTGGCAAACAAAAATCAAAAAAGTTGGTAAATGACGATAACATAGAATATGGCAAAGTTCTAAATGGTCCTAACCCTCAGGCCTAATGTACTTCTGGCAACTTTATAAGTCTCTTCCTTGGATACAGTACTAGTCCCTTGTCAACCAGAGGGAAAGTCACTTCCCCCGTTGGGTCTTTGGACTTTAAAGACTTTCCTTTATGTGCATTCTTTTAATGCTAACCATTGAAAAGGTATAACAATGAACAGGAAATATATTCTCCCTATCAACCAGAGTTAATTTTCTTATGTTTTCAGTGTATGGTTTAGATTTAAGACTTTTGTTTTACATTTCAAATGCAGAAACAATTTTTTAAACATGTTTGTCACTCTTTCCTACAAGTTCTGTGATAACAAGACTACAGTGTATTATCCTGTTTTCAGTGCAAAAAAAATTAGAATGAGCCAGTCTTTTCCTGAGTTGATCTAGTAGTATACATTCCATAAATTCATTTTTTTTACATTACAGCAAATTTGATTTATCTACTTTATGTAGGTTAAGTACTCATGTTAGCTATTTCCTTCACCTATTCTGCTCATCCCTATTCCAGTTCTGCAATATTTATTGTTTGTAGCATATTTTCTTGTATCTTACACTCTACTGCTGCCTCAAAATAAATTCCACAACTTATGTCAGTGATAATAAATCTGACTGAAAAAAATTGTCAAACAAATTTCCCTTTCATAAACCTACATCAACACTGCTCAATCCCATTATGCTTGCAATGTATTGTTAAATTTCTAAATAACAGACCCAAACATTATTCTCTATTACAGATGTCAAATTAACTAGCATGTGATTTGTTACTGTGTCTTTGTTTCTTGGTCAGGTTACATTTATAATGCTTTTTTGTGGCACAATATATTGTGCATTTCTGTCCCCTGAAGTATATTTAGCAGTCAGAAAAAATTGAAGTTTTCAAACTTAGATATGAGTTTCAGAAAGTGTGGTTTTATGGATTTTTAAGACAAAAGACAAAAAGAATAACTGACAATTGCAATTAATAGCTGCTGCATAATCAAACACTTCAAAGCTTGGGATTACAAAGTTTACTTCCTTATTAAAAGTTTTGCCTTCAGTTACAGATTTGTTCCGACAGGGAAGAAAATTTAGCTTGCCAAATCTGTACCAGCTCCATACAAGCATGATCCTACTGCCACACCCCAATTCTTTCCCTCTGTAGGTTTGAAAATTCTGTTTTCAGTTACTTGTCCAAAATGGAGTTGGGTATCAGTTAAATCTATCATTAACCTACTAATGAATTCCTCACCATTCTTCACTTGGGTATACAATTAAAAACCTGTATTACTTTTGTTTTCTTTGTCAACAAGTTCCTAGCTTTGCATTAACTGGAGTATTTCTATCTGCTTTATCCTAACTATGCACAAGCAACTTTATGATCTCCTCCCAGCCTTTTGTTCCAAAAGGCAAAACTCCTGTTTCTCTAGTTTATACATTGTGCAATTGGAACTTCCTAACCAACAGACCTCACATAGACAGGATGCTCAATCACTCCTCTCATCCCATCATCAACGTGTCTGCCCCCAGGACTGTGTGCTGAGTCCATTGCTGTACACTGTTCACACGTAACCTCACGGCCTAACACCCGAGAAATCACATTGTCAAATTTGCCGATGATATGACAGTGGTGATGCTCATCAACAACGATGATGAAACAGCCTACAGAGGGGATCTGGAAGAGCTCAAAGGCTGATGCCTCTTCATTAATGTCAACAAGACGAAAAAAAATGGTATTCAACTTCAGAACTCACACCCCTCTTCACATCGGCAGCACAACAATGGAAACTGCGAGCAGATTTGAACTCCTAGGATTTCACATCTTGCACAAGAACATATCCTACACCATCAGGAAAGCTCATCAACAACTCTACTTTGAGGAGTCTGAAGAGAGCTAGACCCACATCATACTACAAAAGCTCAGCAGAGAGCATCCCAACATGTTGCATCACTGCATGGTATAGAAACTGCACTGCAATGGCCAGGAAGGCTCTATAATGGATAGTCTAAACTACCCAATGCAACTTTGGTACCAGCCTACCCACCAAAGACATACAGAAAGGTGCCAGAAAAGAATCTGTAACATCATGAAGGATCTCACCCACTCTGCTCACGGACTGTTTGCCCCACTCCCATTAGAGAGGAGGCTACATAGCATCCAAAACTAATTTCTTGTAAGTCATCTTATGTATAGCCACTCCTGTGCTTAGTGTCACTTCATGGACATAGAATCGATATGCAAGCTATCATGCATATTAATTGTTTTTGTTATTGTGTTCTTTATCTTAATGTTTTTTGTATTGCATTGGATCTGGAGTAACAGTTTATGGACTGTTCAGAAATTTGATGGTGGGGAAGAAGCTGTGCCTAAAATTATCAAATCAAGCTCTTGTACCTCCTCCTTGATGGTAGCAATAAAGAGGGCATGTCTCAGATGCAGAGAGACCTTATTAATGGTTGCTGCATTCTTGAAGATGCCCTCAATTGAATGTTCCTGTGCTGGAGCTGGCTCTGTCTATAATCCTCTGTGGAGCTTCTATGTGATCCTGTGCATTGGAGGCTCCATAACAGTCAGAACTCCCCCCACTATACATCCATAGAAAATTGCAAGGGTATTTGGTGATATGCCAAATTTCTTCAAACTCTTAAAAGTAGTCACAAGCATGCCTGTTTTGCGATTGCATCAGTACTGGGCCCATGATAGATCCTCAGGATGTTGACATCTGGGAAATTGAAGCTGCTCACCCTTTCCACCACTGACGCCTCAATGATGACCCATGTACAATTATGCGCAAAAATCTAAGGCACATTTATATAGCTAGGATGTCTAAGACAGTTGCACAAGACTACAGCGATTATGTATTGTAGTGTACTGATGCTGCAAAAACCAAAAAAAAAGTGACATATGTGAGTTATGATAAATCTGATATGGATCTCTATTGTAGATCGAGAGTAGGAAGGAGGGAGGGAGAGGAGAATCGTGAATGGCAAAAGAGGAATGGAGAGGGGAGGGAGCAGGAAGCACCAGAGAGATATTCTGTAATGATCAATAAACCAATTGTTTGGAATCAAATTACCTTGCTTTGTGTCGCAGGGCTGGCAGTGTCTGCACCCATGCCATCACCCCCATCCCTGGCACTCCCTTGGCACACATGCTCCACACCCCTCCATTAATTCTCAACATCCTTTGCTCCCATTTTAGGAGTATATATTTTATACACGCACACACATATACATTTTATATACACACATACATATATAGAGCTAGGGTGCCTAAGACTTTTGCACAGTACTGTATGTTCTCCTGACTTCCCTTCCTGAAGTCCACAATCAGCTCCTTGGACTTGCTGACATCAAGTGAGAGGTTGTTACTGCAACACTACTTAACCAGCTAAGCTATTTCACTCATCACCAGAGATTCTACCAACAATAGAGAAGTCATCGGCAAATTAATAGAACGCTGGACACCAATGTAGGGACAGAGGGATGTCAAGTGCAGAAAAGTCCAGAGTTGGCAAAAAACTTATAAATTTTTATGCTGGAGAGCATGCATTGAAAAATGATGGGAGGGTAGGAAAATTCAAAGGAGATATGTAGGACAAGCTC